>NC_142795.1:89646370-89701670 GCF_049724085.1 Artemia sp. Qi Xiang Cuo | reverse complement strand
AGTGTGGTCTAAGAATGTTTTTATGGCATACAGATCAGGGAAGCCCAGTATCGTCACTGGCCCGGGATTGTGTAACTTTTGTGGCGATCGTTGTTGCCTAGTGTACCTCAAATTGTGGGAAGAACTAAGTCTTAATCGTTATTTTATGGGTTTACAGATCATTCTCTGAATTATTTATATTCGTATGCTCAGTTATGGCTGACTGGATGTATCGTGATGTTGTGTCCAGGCATATGTCGCTTTTACCTTCCCACCTCGTATATTTGAGTTTATTCCGAGATCAAGAAAAATGCTACGAGTTTTGGAGTTGCTTGAAAGTGTGTTCGATTTCAGTTCCACTGCTACACGGGTATATGAATCTGTTATTTAGTCGTATAAATGACAAACGATAGAACAAGAAATCAAGGAAATTTTAATTTCTAGTGTTGTAGGTTCGGATTCAATTGTGAGCAGGAGTTTTGTGCTCACGAGTTTTTATGCGATGACTACCTCAGTCTTTCATTTTTATAATGAAAAAAATTCAATTTTTCAGAGTAGCAGGAATTTTTTCCTCTTTTCTTCACACATGGAAATAAGAAGGTTTTTTTCAGGGTTGTTTTATTAATTCAACAATTTGTTTTAATAATTTTGGAGTGAGTTCATCAGACCAACATTACGAGAACCCCTCCACCCCTCCCTGTGCACTGATATATTTCTTAGTATGTTCTTTTTGTCGTATCACAACATGCGCTTCGTAATAAGACAAAATAGAGGTCTATAGGCTTATAATATTTTGCTTACTTCGTCTGGGCCGATATACAAGACAGTGAAAAATATGTTGATCTTATGATTTTGGGTGTCAACAGAAATTTCCAGGACAGAATTAGGGAAAGGATAGAAAAATACCCCCCCCCCCTGCTCCATTTCCAATTTAGAGAGAAAAAACAAGAATAATTTAAACAAAACAGTTGAACAAAACAAAAGAAAACAACAACAAAATTTAAAAAAATTAAAATCCGAATATTTCGACTCCACGTTTGGAAGAGTTTATCAACGGGGAAAAATGAAGGAAAGAGAAAGAAAAAGACAAAAGACTTAAATCGTCTAAAGACAAAAGCAATATACAAGAAAAAAAGGGAAACAAATTTTTTCTCTGTAATTTGTAAAAGTTTTTTTTCTCTCTCTCTAATTTGCAAATGGAAAAGCAGTGTGATCTAAGAAATTGTTCTGCCTCCATTGCATGTTACTGAGATTAATTTTGTATATATAATTTTGTATATATTTGTCCCCCTCCCCTTCATTGTGAAATCTTAAACATTAGGATACAAATTTAGTCGTTTTGCATTTATTAAAGTTCAAAGTCGTAAAACAAGACAACTCCAGTGTAATTTAGATCATTGTCAAATGCATAACAATAAAATAATATGAAAGGCATACTGATTGAGCAAAACAAAACAAGGATTTTCACTTTATACATCTTCTCGTTATAGGTCCATTGTACGCTGTCGGTGGTCATGACGGATGGAGCTTTCTGAATACTGTTGAGAGATGGGACCCTGTGTCAAAGTAATGGAATCTAGTTGCTCCAATGAACTCGCCAAGATCAACTGCAGGAGTTGCTGTTTTAAACGGAAAGTAAGGACGTCTGCCTTCATTTCTTAAGCTAGGATCAGAAAGAATTTCACCAAGTTTAATCCCGCTGAAAAAAAAGGGTTATGTTGACAAATATTCGGTTCCTTGCTGTTTTTTAATCAGATTTGAAAAAAAACGATTTTTTTTGCTTGAAAAATTGTGTTTAAGTGAATATTATAAATAAATAAAAGCTTCCTTTAAATAATAAATGAAACTATTATTTCTTTTTGAATTGGAAAATTATATATATGTATTTTAACAATAATATAAAACATCACATAAATAATTAATAAATATAAATAAATTAATGCAGAAATACGCTTAAGTAAAAGTTCTTTTTGATAGTACTTACTATTCGCACTTTTTAAAATAGATATTTGAAAGTGTTTATAAAAATAAGTTTTATGAAAATTCTTTAAGGCATCTTCAAGGAATTTTACTCTCAATCAGAATTCACGTTGAAGAATTACCGGCCGAATTCGCGTTGCGACGTTGCTTAGTCTTTTTCGCTGGACAAAGATTTGCCGTCTTCCGTCAGAATTCCACACAATTTGTTTTTTCTGTCCCCATTTTCTTTTTTTTTCCGAAATATGTCAACGTTTCTTTTTATACGTATTCTTCCTGAGATTACACAATTGTATCTCCCCACGAGACACTTTAAAACTTTTTGACTGCTTTGATTAGAATAGTTATCTTGAAGTTATTATCCAGTTTCAAAGGGGAATTATGGAGACAAATGAGGCATTTAAGGGCCTGTGGAAGGGACTGTAAGGTAGGGTGCTTGTCAATTTTCGAGCTAAGAATGGGTGCATTCAAAATAAATGCTCGTTTCAAGCCTTTTTATTCCATCTTTATTAGGTCTGTAAGTTAGTCTCATCAAACTGAACCATTTTATTTCTGTATTTGGTGAAGTAATCTCTATTTGAAGTTTAATCTCCTCCAATTTCATGCTTATAAATTCATTGTTGTAATGAACTGTGTTGTTCGGGAAAATAATGGGCAACCCTATTTCACAAAGGCCACCCTGTTGCGCAATGCCGTGAGCCTGGGGAGCCAATGGTTAAACAAATTCCTTAGAAACATCTGAATTTCAGATGCTAGGTGAGGCTGAAAAAATTCCTGGTCCTTGTCCTTTATTTTCCATGGTATAGAAAATAAATGAATCCAACATGTTTTCTTGTTTATATGAAACAGAAATGTTCCATTGTTCTTATAAATAATACAGAAAAAGCATAAAATTATTACCAAGAAAATGCAGCTTGTTTAATGAAAACAAAGTTTATCATTGGTACGCATGTACTGTTAGAACGTTAGAATGCTATGCTACGCCTTTCCTGTACTTAAGAGGGGAATACCCCGTTAAAGGCTACAGTAGAAAATCTAAACTATGAAAAAGCTATATCTTGGTACGGAAGAGCAATTTTAAGAGAGCCTCCTTTACTGTGAGAAAAGACACAAAAAGAAGCCTTTAACAGGGGAATACCCTGTTAAAGGCTACAGTAGACAATCTAAACTATGAAAAAAGCTATATCTTGGTACGGAAGAGCAATTTTAAGAGAGCCTCCTTTACTGTGAGAAAAGACACAAAAAAATAGTTGAGCGAAAATAATACAAAGAAAATTACAAAACGCATCAAAAATTTTTTATATGCTATTTTTATTGCTTTTTGTGCAAGTCAGACAAAATTTTCGGGGGGGCTCACACCTGATGTGAAAAAAGCTATATATTCATAAGTAAGGAGTTAATATAAAGAGTCTAGATCGCGCCACTCTTTCCACAAATAAAAAATTATTCTTCTTTTCAGGCTATATGCAGTCGGAGGTCGGGATAGCAGTTCTTGCTTAAAAACAGTGGAATGTTATGACCCACATACCGACCGATGGACTATGATTACCCCAATGAACAAACGTCGTGGAAGGGTTGGTGTTGGGGTTATGAATAACTGTCTGTATGCATTTGGTGGTCACGATGCTCCTGGAACCATTCCAGCTTCGACTCCATATGATTGTATTGAAACTTTAGTTGAAGATGTGTGTTACCAATTGGAGGGGGAGGGGTATATAGATATTTACTGTTTTCTTCGGAAATTAATGCAAAATCTGGATATTTGGGTACCAATTTATATTTATGGTTATCTGGTGTTGACAAAAACAGTAGCTCACTGTTCACCGCAAGTATAAAACGCAACTTAATTACCCACAATGTGTAATATAAACGTGAAAATAGTTATGGATGAATCCAAGATAAAGCGAGTTCGAAGCTGAATCTATACATATATATTTTTGTTATTGCTTAAAGTGTGTAACGTTTAATATATTATTTAACGTTTAACGTGTTTATCGTTAAGCGTAAGTCTTTATCCTAACCCCCTGTTTCGTGCTAAGGATTTGAACCCCGAGCTCGGAGACAAAATTATTTTTGAAAATAATCCACATTACATTTTAAAGAATTTGGGATTTTAAAGGGAAATTAGTTGAATTTGATATTCCTTCTCCTTTGCCACTTCGCTTTTAAGTTAAATATTGACTTTTCTGGGAAAGATCAATTCTGATAGTTCCTCTAACAAATGGTAAATATCCGCGGATAAAACTTTAGGGAGAAAACAATTATAGTAACCATTTTAAGCTTAAAAGTTTCATTTAATTTGAATTGTGCCATTCTGAAACACATTTAGGTCTAAACTGTCTTTACACAAAAACTCCAGCAACCCAGTAAAAGTTAATGCAATATAAATAGTTTCGTTTCATACTATTTTGGTATTAATAAGTTCATGATGTCAGAGCGCGTTATAAAAGCTAGTAAGTAGTTATTATGGTTAAAGTTGGGCTATTTATTTGCCCTTTCTCCCCCCCCCCTTGGTTCGTGAAAAGGAGAGTTTACCTTGTTTTTTTATGTGTTTTATTGGTTATGTATGGATATGGAATTGTGGTGGTGTTTAAACGACTGGTCTTTTAAAGATGAATAATAAGGCGTTGAAAGCATTTCAGTAGGCAGTATGCCATCGACTGTTTTCTTCAGTCACGCCATTTTGTATTGAGTCCTTGCCTATCGAGAATTGGCCAGAAGGTCTCAGACGAGTGAAATGATTCGGGCTAGACCGTAAATCTTATGTGTCTCCCCCCTTCCCAAAACGTAGGCGTTTGTGGGGTGTCACCTATTCTTTTAAGTCTGTTCAACTTTTGCTGTTTATTTTGGAATTTATAAGTAAGGAGAACATCAATAACGATCATCTATACTTTGCTTTTGTAGTTCTTTAAGATAAGGAGAAGGTTAAAAAAGTCCTCTTAAAGGACTCCTTGTTATATATATAGTTTGTACTTCTTCCTCTAATTCTCCTTCTTAGACAGCATTTAAGCCTTCAGCGTATCGATTATCTTTAGTCTTGATTGCTTAGTCTTTGATTGTCTTTCAGGTATGATCCAATCACAGACTCTTGGACAGTAGTGGCAACAATGTCCATCGGCCGAGATGGTGCCGGAGTTTGTGCTCTTGGTGACAAAACTTACATTGGTAGTGGACATGATGGTACACAGTGTCTCAACCTAGTGGAAACGTTTGATCCTGCAACAAACACTGTTGAACAGGTTTGTCTTTCTTTTTTGTAGAGACATATTACCACTACTAACAGCTCACCGCAGCACCCAGCCACTTGAGGCCAACACAGATGCGCACGCACCTCCTCAATCCCAATCTATTCAAAGTCTCCCTCTTTACACTTTCCCACGAAGTTCCCATTTCCTTAAAATCTTTTTTTATTCTATCCTCCCGCCCCAGACGAGGACGACCTGCTTTCCGTTTAGCCCTAGACGGTTGGCCGAAAAGGACAATCTTCGGTAATCTGCCATCCTTCGTCTGCAGAACGTACCATAGCCATCTCAACCCTTCTTTCATTATAGCCCTAGAAAGCGGGATTGAACCAAATATTTCGTACAGCCTGCTGTTTGAAATACGGTAGGTCAGCTGGGTACCCAGAACAATCCGTAGGCAATTTCTCTGGAAAACATCTAGCAAATCTTCATCCGCTTTTGGGAGTGCCCATGCTTCAGAGCCATATTTAACCACTGTCATCACTGAAGCTTCTAATATTCTAATTTTGGTTTGAAGACTTATCTTCCTATTCTCCCAAACTTTTTTAACTGTAAAAAAAACACCTTGAGCCTTGGCTATTCTACTTTTAACATCTTCATTGCTCCCACCGTCTTTACTAATAATTAATTTAAAAAACTTTTCACACAAAATATGTTTTTCAAAGAAAAGTAAAGAACTCCATTAAACCAAAAATGAGTTAAAATAAAATCAAATAATCTACCAAGCGTGAAACCACCACTAATCAGCGTTGATAAATAAATGAAACTCAAACGAACAGAAATTACAATAGATAACCGAGTCAAACTCAATAAATAACCGAGCAGAAATTAACATGAGTAGGGCTCAAAACCCCTATGCCTTACCAAGGCCAGAACATAATTTGCAATTTACTGGAAAAATAGAAATATTTTTACTTTTATTACTTTAATAAATCAAATAATATTAAAATTTTGAATCAAGGAGGCACACTTGTGCCTCTATAAAGAGGCGACCCACCACAATGTTAAGCAATTTCCGGTCCTAGCGGTTGCAGACAGACAGCGGTAATCGCATTTTGTAGCCCAAGCTCAAACTAAGAAACGTGCAAAATTTCACCCCCCTCCGACGTTATCTTCATGGGTAAAAGTGGGCCGGAAGTTTCGACCCTCCGACCACAGCCCCCCTTTAACGTTGTCCGATTAGGTTGAAATTTAGAGGTTAAGCTTTCCTAGGGCCCGGGAGCTTATCCTCGAAATTTCAGCCGATCATTCCTTCCCTGTTTTCCAAAAACCAGATATAGCCACTTAATGTTCATTTCTCTTTCTTTTTTTTTGTTATAGACGCCTACAGGCCACAGTTGGCAACTGATCCGGGTGAATGAGTACTCATTCGAAGCAGAATTCGACCTGTTAGGGCCTTTTGATATTTTCAGACCGAAAAAATTATCCCCCAAATTTACATTTACGAAAAACCTCGTTTTCCTATAATAGCCCATTTTAATTTTTCCCACCACAGCCCCCCTTTAACGTTGTCCGATCAGGCTGAAACTAAAAGGATAAGCTTCCCTGGCGTCTGGGAGATTGTCCTCGAAATTTCAGCTCAATCTGATCACTCCTTCCCTGTTTTCCAAAAACCAAATATCAAGTTTTGTGGGTATTTGCTTGCGTCAAAAATAGATTCCATTTACTAAAAAACAATTACAATTGTGTCTCTTTAGTACAGTGGTTGATACTCCTGACTGTCAGGCGGAAGAACCGGGTTCGATTCACCGTCAAAACAAATTTTTTATGTACTGAATTTAAAGTTTAAAAAAGAAACTCAGTTTCTTTTTTAAATTATTTGAAAAAAAATACGTTTTCTAAAGAGTTAAAGAGGCTGAGTTACAAGGTCGACCCTTAAAACACCCTGTCGAGAAAGAAAAGAATAATACACAATCATCTAACAGTTAGTCAAGCAATAATAAGTAATAAACCGTACAAAAACGTGCAGAAATTATTTGAAAAAAACTACGTTTTCTAAAGAGTTAAAGAGACTAAGTCACAAGTTCGAACCTTAAAATGTACAGGGATTAGAAGGTACAATAGGGGGGTTGCCGCCCCCAAACCCCCCGCTTTCGCAGCCTTTAAATAAAAAAAAAATTTAAACTGAAAGTAAGGAGTGACATTAAAACTTAAAACGAACAGAAATTACTCCGTATATGAAAGGGGCTCTGCCCTCCTCAACGCCTCGCTCTTTACGCTAAAGTTTTTATTGCTCAAAAAAAGAGTTGTGAGAAAGTCAAACTTTCTCACAACTCTTGCTATTTTGATTTAGTTAAATTTTAAGAGCAGAAGTAGCCCCGAAAAATTGAACGTAATACCCTCAATCGTTCTTGGGAAACTGCTGAGATGCCTTATTGGGAATAAGCATTAATACAGTGCATTTTGATTTAATCTTAAGGCAACATTTAGTTTTAAAACATAATGGGCAAATCGGAGGGTGGCGCCTGGGAGGAAGACTAGTTGCCCTCCATTCATTTTTGACTATTGAAAAGGGCATTAGCCCTTTCTATTTTCAATCGAATGAGTCCTTTTCGAAGTTCCTAAGACAACTCTTTCGATACGAATTGCCCTGGTCTAAACAAAAAAAAAGAAAAAAATAATACATTGTACCCACATCGACTTAGCCCTTTCAATTTCCAATCAAATGAGCCCTTTTTGAGTTTCTACGACAACGCTTTCTATAAACATCTTATATACCCCCAAAGCATAAATTACAACCCTTGTCCTGTGGGCTGTTAGGGGAGTGTCATCCACAAAGACATATTGTTCACATCTCTGAGCTAAGTTGCACAAAATGGCTATCTAAAAGTTATGATATAGGAGTTTTTGGGGATTAGTGGGCGTGATAGGGGCCTAATTGTCTCTTCAATCACTTACGAAAATTAAAAAAGGCACAAGACCTTTCAATTTCCAAATGAATGAGCCCTTTTGAAGTTTCTACGACAACGCTTTCAATAAAACCCTTATATGCCCCCAGGGCATGACTTACAACCCTTTCCCTGAGGGCTGGGGGGGTCATCTTCAAAGACCTAATTTCCAGAACTTTCAAATACGTTGACGAAATTTGCTGTCTCAAAATTTTGATTGGATGTGTGTGGGGAAATAATGGGCGTGAGAGGGGAGCTAGTTGCCCTCCAATCACTTCCGATTATTAAAAAGGGCACTAGCTCTTTCAATTTCCAATCGAATGAGTCCTATTTGAAATTTTTATGACAACGTTTTCTATAAAAACCTCGTATGTCCCAGGGTATAACTTACAACCCTTGATCTGAGGGCTGTGAGGGGGTTGTCATCCTCAAAGACATAATTTCTGGACCTTTCAAATACGTTGAACAAAATGGCTATCTCTAAACTTTAGATTGGATGTGTTTGGGAAATAATGGGCGTGAGAGGGGGGTTACTTGTCATCCAGTCACTTTCGACTATTAAAAAGGGCACTAGCCGTTCCAATTTCCAGTCGAATGATTCCTTTTTGAAATTTCTACGACAACACTTTCTATAAAAAAAAACTTGTATGCCCCCAGGGCATAACTTACAACCCTTGCCCTGAGAGATGTAGGGGGAGTGTAATCCTAAAAAGCATAATTTCCAGACTTTTTAACTGTGTAGAACAAAATGGCTATCTCAAAATTTTGATTAGACGTGTTTGGGGAAATGGTGGGTGTGAGAGGGGTGTTAGTTATCCTTCAATCACTTTCGACAATTAAAAAGGGCACAAGCCCTTCTAATTTCCAATCGCATGAACCATTTTCGGAGTTTCTACAACATCACTATCGATAAAAACCTTATGCCCCCTAAGGTATAACTTACAACCCTTACCCTAAGGGCTCTGAGGGGTTTATCATCCTCAAAGACCTAATTTCTAAAACTTTTAACTATGTTGAAAAAAATGGCTATCTAAAAATTTTTAATCGATTTGTTTCGGGAAAAGGTGGGCGTGGGAGGGGGGTTAATTGCGCTCAAATCACTCTCGACTATTAAAAAGGGCACTAGCCCTTTAAATTTTTTTATTAAATGAGCCCTTTTTCAAGTTTCTAAGACAAAGCTTGTGTCATCCTCTGAAATATAATTTCTGGACCTTTCAACTACTTTGAAAAAAATGGCTATCTCAAAATTTTGATGTGTTTGGACAAATGATGGGCGTGGAAGGGGTGTTAGTTGCCTTCCAATCACTTTCGACTATTAAAAAGGGCACTAGCCATTTCAATTTCACATCAAATGAGTCCTTTTTTGACTTTTCTACTATACCACGTCCTAGAAAAAACCTTATATGACCCCCAGGCATAACTTATACCCCTTTCCCTGAGGGCTGGGGGGGGGGGGTATCACAAAGACCTAATTTCCAGAACTTTCAACTATGTTGAACAAAATGGCTATCTCGAAATTCTGATTGGGTGTGATTGGGGAAAAGGTGGGCGTGAGAGGGGGACTAGTTGCCCTCCAATCACTTTCGACTATTAAAAAGGGCACTAGCCCTTTAAATTTCTAATCGAACGAGCCTGTTTTGAAGTTTCTACGACAACGCTTTCTATAAAAAACCTTATATGCCCGTAGGGCATAACTTACAGCCCTTGCCCTGAGGGCTTTGGGGGATTGTCCTCCTCAAAACATAATTTAATTTCTGTCTGGAAATCAACTACACTGAACAAAATGGCTATCTCAAAATTTTGATTGGATGTGTTTGGGGAAATGGTGGGCGTGGAAGTGGTGTTAGTTGCCTTCCAATCACTTTCGACTATTAAAAAGGGCACAAGCCACTCCAACCTCCAATCGAATGAGCCCTTTTCGAAGGTTCTACGACAACTCCTTCGATACGAAGTACCCTGGTCTAAGACTAAGCAACCAAAAACAATAATTCATTGTGCCAACATCGTTCTTTACTTAGTTAGCGCTATTGCGCTGCCTATGATATTACCAAGGTTAGTGAAGCTGCCCACCTGATCTATCTTTTTGTTACCCAACGTCACCTTTTGATCTTCACTCATTCCTAGCCTTAGTGACATAGTCTTATCAACATTAATTTTCGAACCTATTCTAGCACCCTGAACTCGCAAAAGCTCTAAAAGTTCATTCATTTTGCTCACACTTTCATCTAGGATGCTTAAATCATCAGCATAATCTAAGTCCAGGAGACTTTTTCCTCTCCATTTGATTCCGTGCTCTCCCGTTGCCTTTCCTGTGCTCCTTAAGAAAAAGTCAATCAGAATGATCCATATTAAGGGGAATGGAGCACAACCCTACTTAACTTCTGATTAAGTTTATAATCCCTGATTAGCCATAATCGATTAGACGGGTCGCATCATCTCTTTTAAGTCGTATCGAAGCTTCAATTTTCCATCAACAGCAATTCTTGGACAACATAACTTCTTCTTTTTTCCAGCTGGCTTCCTTTATTTCAAATAGAAGGCGTTTCCATCTGACCCTGTGTTTATGCTGTTACGCCTAAATTCTGGATGGGTAAGGACAAAGCTAAGGTTATAATCCCTAAATAGTCGCTATTGATTATGCGGATCGGATCATTTCACTTAGCCGTGTCTAAATTCCAAGGCCCCATGAACCGTTTTATTGAATGCCCCATAAACACTTGATTTAAGGCTCCTGCCGCATTAAGGGGCGTAGAGAGCATCGCAACTCTGCTCCCTCGGCCTGACCGGTCTGCTACTAAGAGTGGTGCCTCGTCGTCAATAATTTTAGCCATCTCCTGTAGTTTGTTGAGGCTATCCTTCCCCCTTGTCCGGGATCGGACCCTTGGGCAGGACCTAATGATTTTTTTTTTTAGCTGACATCCTATATTTCAGTTACATGGCATTTACATCAGATACCGTGTTCATTCTGTTAGGTCTAAATTCAAGTTAAGACAGATATGGACAAGGTTAGGGTTGTAATATCTAATTAGCCATTGTTGATTAAGCGGCTAGACCATTTCACTTAAGCCGTATCAAAGCTTCAAGGTTCCGTGAAAAGTTTATTGCATCAAATAACTCTAGGAAAACCTTAGGATATTAAAATACTATCATAATAATTACAAAGGTTCATGTATTTTACACTTATTAACAAATGGCCTTGTAAAGTACTTTCAGACCACTGTATATAAATAATATAACAGTAAGATCACGGCTCAGTGATTTTTGGCTGTTGGATTCTCGGCGTGTACAAACAGCTCCTCTCATTTAATCTGCCCTCAGCAGTCCAGTATATTTCCCTGGAACGCGTATTTTCGCAAAAAACTTTCTCACAAGACCTTTGAAACCAGCTCGAGACTTCGAAACCTACTCGTAATTCCTAAAAACATCTAATAATAACATTGCACTACTAATTACCGATTTTTATACATATATTGGAATAAATTAATTTAAAATTAGATTCTTTAAAATTTAATATTACAAAGGTGAAGGCAAGTTTTGCATTCAAGAAAAACCTGACTTGTCTACCCGTGAAAAAATCGAATGTCGCTTATGTTTATACTTGTTTAGATGTTCCCCATTGCACTTGCATCTCGGTTCGGCTTTGTATAATGGTTGAGATAGGGAATGATCATACTGTATTATATTTATGTACAGTGTTTCTGACTAACAAATAATATAAGTTCAATGTAATTCTTTAGATAACTGTTTAAACGAATTAAGAGAATCGTATCTCGATAAACTTCATTAATTTATCAAATTTGGCACCAACATTTTGGTAGTTACTTTTAGGAATTTTAACCATTAATTTTAATAATTTTGAAAATGTAAGGCTTTTTATTAACGACCCCTTGAATTTATAGACAGCTTGAAGTTCAAAAAGGTCTGTGATTCAATACAGAATGTAATTAGTTAAACTTTAAATGAAACGTAATTTATACTGTATAAACATAACGTATACAAAGAGGCACAGTATCTATAATATGTGGAACATTGTATCCTACCCTAAATACTGTTGAACAATTAAAGGTTCCTCTTTTGTAAGAACATAAACAAGGATATTCTTTTTTTTTGTATAGGACACTCCCATAGACATAAGCATTGGACGTTATCACTATTACATCTTCTTTTCTTAACTCTTAGAGATGCCCCCCCCCTATTCTGAATGTCACCTGATCTTCTTCACATTATGTAAGTTCTTCAGATTCAAGGCTGTCTCAAGTCCATTCTTTGTGAACTAAAAGGATAATTAGGGAACTGTATAATAGAGCTTAAGGGGATAATGTTCAACTCACGGACATAATGACATGCTATAATCTGCCTTCAGCTTTTCATGTGGACTTAATGTAATGTTATTATTCATGAGTGTGTTCAGTCCATAGACAAAGTAAACTTCCATGATATCCCGCGGTTTAGTATTTAGTTTAAAGGGGCTTTTTGTGGACTTCATCTTGGACATTCGCAGGTATGACATTTATCACGTATGAGCAAAGCTTTGGCTATTAGATGTAGCGATGGGTGTGACCTCGGCAAGTCAAGAACTTTAGAAAATTTGTTTATCTCCAAATGCATTAGAAAGTAAAAGTAAATGTTTTTTTTTCGTTTAATATTCAAAGCAATCATTTGTGGAATTGGTTTTTATAAATTTATAACTTTGTGGAAGTTTTATTTTCTAGATAAAAGTGTTGTTCACTTTTCATTAAAATATTAGGCAACATTGTTGCGTAACAAAATGGGAACAGAGCCAAGGAAGGATGCTTTTTTCAGTTGACACATTGTTGCATATTGTTCGTTTTTCAATTTAGCGGAATAAGCCTTTTAACACGCTATGTGTTACAAGTGGGATTTTGGGACCCATTTGTTAATTTTAAAAAGAAATGACTTGACAATTGTGTCAAACACGGTTTTCTGTTGTGTTTCTGTAACACAACTGTATTTTTGTCAAACGCAGTTGTCTAGAAAACATAAAAATATTCAGTCAAAGGCTATTTGTAAAATTATCCGTAGATATCTCAACTGTTAGCCAGTAGATCAGACGAAATTTTGAAGATCTACTGAACATTTTGTGAATGGGTAGCGTATTTGTAGGAGTAACTTACGTAACACTACCCCTAATTCTAATTTACACCAAAATTATCACATGTGCAGCTGATACCCGTGATGTGCTCCTATGACGAATACAGTTATTGTTCTTACAGTAAAGATGCCATCTTACAGTATGAAGCCCTACAAATTTTTTAAGGGCTTCTAAGACACTAATTATTTGTGACTCCTTTTGCCGGCACAAGTATTTTTCTTTTTGGGTCCTTGAGATATAAGTATAAAAGCTAAGAATGAGAAACAAAGCACAGGTTATTCTAATTTTACTAAAAACTCTGTAAAGTTTCAAGTTGAGTACTGTGAAACCAAAATGTGCTGAGCCTCCCTCCCCATAAGAATTCCTTAGTCGAGCAATCTATCCACGAAAAATTTTTGTGTTTAAATTCAGTTGAACTAGAAAACTCATTGAACTAGATCTACAAAATTTTATAGATCCTCTGAATATTCTATGTATGGGAATAATATGTAACACTACCGCTAATTAAATGCCATCTTACGGTGTGAATATTTTCTCTTTACAGGTAGCTTCTCTTCTCCAACCACGTGCTGGAGCCTGCGTTGTAGCTATAAGACCATATTAGAAGACTAAGTTTATCGTATCTATTCTCAGATGTTAGTCTCAAGTCTGATCTCGCTGCTTATTTTATATTTAGAAATCAGATGGTTAATGGTTGAATTCGATTACGTTTTTTTGTAAAAAAAAGGTCTCTTATTTTTAACTAGTCGATATATGCGGGCACCACGAAAGAAGTCAAGTTTGGTTAATGCTAATGAAATAAAATAGGATGAATGTATAATAGTTCATGAACAAATTTAGGCTATATATTTGCACATTAGGGGGGCGGAGGGTTAAGCATAGCTTATATTAAATACGTAACCTAACCTAGGTACCCTTTTTTCACCATTTCAACTCCGTTTAAATAGTAAACTCCGGAAACAACGCTTTACAATCAATTTAGGTCTGGAAACAGGAGTGAGACAACTCCTGTGCAGATGCTGCAGCATCAGGTTTAATTCTCGGATATGTATACAGCGGTATCCGCATAATGCATAAATATCGTTTCTTTTATCATGTTTGCTATACGATATCTCGCGTGTTGCCCGGCTACTAAAACAGTACTGATCTGTCTTTACATTCCACAGAACTGAGGTCTAAAGCCCTGCATCTAACTGTGCGAGCTTTATAGACTGGACAAGTCCGTTTTAATTGATCGTGTTTCACTCAAAATATATGTGAAGTTTCTGAGTCAGAAAAGGAAGCTACTTTTGTTTCACCCATTGTTGCCAGGGCTGGATTTAAAGTTTTGACGCTTGTAGGCCCAAAGGTTTTTGCCGCTCCGTTTTTGCAAGATTTCCGGGGAAATCCCCGAAAACTCGGGGATAGGGGAAGCATTGAACAAGACGCAACCGATGAGCCAAAATTAATGAAAAAGAAAGGTGATACTGAACTCTCAGCTGCCGATCTTGGGCGACATCTGACAGCTTATAAGTGGCAATGGAATTACTGTGTTGTTTAAAATGATTTCTCTTTAAATAGCCAGCGCGGTGGCGGAGTGCACCTGGCAATTTGACGATAAATCACATCAGTCTAGCTTTTATTAAGAAAAAAGTCGCTCAGTAATAATTTATTGCGTCCTCTGGCATTGTGCGCCCCTAGGCCCAGACCTAGTGGGCGTACTGGTAAATCTTGGCCTGGTTGTTCCTATGTCAAACATTGAGCCAGCAAAAATAATGTAAACCTAATTAGCTCTTTTGCATGAAATCACAAGCAAATAAAAAGAAATGTTTTTTATTTATTTTTTTTTATTTTAATTTTGATCGATGTGTGTTAAGAAAGGAAGGAGTTGAGTATTGAGCATGAAGTTAGGGTAGCAGGGCACATGGTGTTGTTGCTATGTTATTTTTCACCTCTTCTGACGTCAGGAGTAATTTTTATTTGATTTTTTTATTTATTTGATTATACCTTCTCCATGTCATGCCCTGGCATTTGGGCATAATATGGTCTAGAAATACTTTTTGGCTGCCCGAAACAAAAAAAAATAACTGTTTGATCCTCCATGTTAGGAGCATAAAGTGCGTGTAACAGTGTAGAATACAAAACTAATATTAGTATTACAACATTGCCATACAGTAGCCATAATATGAAAAGATTATAATATAACTAATGTTTACTGCGATTGACAATGATATATCACATTTTAAAAAATGTACTTGTATTAAGTTTTTTATAATAATCTGCATTAAATAAAATAAATTTAAAAATGGAAATATTATTCCCCTTTTTTTTCTATGATAAAACTTCAGCTGATAGTTCTCGAAACAATCTATCGAAACTGTACTGGATATTAAATCTCAACAGTCTGAAATAGTGATAATATTTCTGCATGAAATAATTGCTCGGCATGATAATTTTTTTGCACTTTCCCAGGGTTCACACGAGCGAATTCTCTCACGAATTCTCTCATCTTCAACGTTTTTTCAACTTTGAATATTTTGCCTGTAAGTGTTGGGCAACTTGAAAATCCTGTGTGAACAAAGCTATAACTAAATTGCTCGTTAATGCGATTGACGATCAATATATATTGCAGCAATTTTTCTGTTTTAACCAAGGGTTAGTTGGTTCAATTTTAATATATTGACAAGAACTTTCTTCACGGTATTGCTTTCTTCATTTGAAATTCAGTTTATTCTAGTATATAAATAATTAATTATCTAATTAAACTTGTCGGTGCCTATAATATGTTTAGTTTTTACTAAAGCAAGAATACCTCTTTAGTCTTTTGGGGGATTTAGAGGGGTGGCAAAACCCCACTAATTTTTCTTCATTTCCCTTCGTATTAAGTTTACCTCCATCAATCGTTACAGTTTCTGTTAAATCATTTCTTGATTCAAATTAGTTTCTTTCTTTTTAGATTTAGTATCTTAAATAAAATAACTTTAGATTTGAAGAATAACTTCAAGTGTTCTTTCAAGTAATCCTCTGGTTTTAGAAATTACCCAAACAAAACCTAAATTTTTCAATTAATAAGGGTTTGGGAGCAAAAATTCCAAAGTGTGCTTTTAACAACCCTGGCCTCGAGTGTGCATAAATAGCTCACCGAGGCCTAATGCTCTTATTATCTAACTAGAACACCTGTGAAGAATATAATCAATTATGTGATAGACGGATAGAAATAATATCTACAAAACATAATAGAAAAGTAAGCAACTACATGTTTATGAAAATAAAAATAATTTTACCTCTCACAAGAGACCCCAAAAAATATCAAAAGTCGTTAATCTTTTCTTCAATCAAATAGCGCCTTTCCAAAGAGTGCTCCTACTCCGTTTTTTTCGAAAACCTATCTTTTAAGTCCTACTTTTTGGGGCCGTTTTATAGACAAACTGGAAATTCAACAGACAGCCCCAAAAATTCTTCAATGCGTTTAAAATTCAAGATGCTCTTGAGAAAGAATCATAACTCACTGAATATTAAAATTTTAAATGATGAGGATAGGCTGGGCAAAAAAGGTTGGAAGTGTTCGGTGCTGTGAAACGGTTGATCTGTCATAAGCTTCTTCATCCGTCCCTGTACGGATGCTGTGAAACGGTTGATCTGTCATAAGCTTCTTCATCCGTCTCTGTACGGAGCAGCAAAATCCTGCTCTTGTGGTGTCTGTGTTGCTGTGAAACGGCTGATCTGTCATAAGCTTTTTCATCCGTCCCTGTATGGATGCTGTACGGTGCTATGAAACGGTTGATCTGTCATAAGCCTCTTCATCCGTCCCTGTACGGGTGCTGTGAAACGGTTGATCTGTCATAAGCTTCTTCATCCGTCCCTGTACCCAAGGCCGTACTCAGAGGGGTGGTTAGGGGGGTTTAAGCCCCCCCCCGAAACGTTTGTCTGACTCGTAAAAACGTAACAAAAATGGATATAAACAAATTTTGTATGCGTTTTTTTCTGTAAACCCCCTCCCCCCAAATATTTTTTTGGGGGGTAAAACCCCTTCCGAAAAACAAATTGGGTACGGCCTTGCCTGTACCTAAAAAGAAAATCCTTCAGAAATCTTGTGGTGTCTCGGTGAACCTTTCACTAGTTTGCCCAATTAGAATCGTTACTGCAAACAACGCTGCTGGGTGCCCCTGAGGAGTACCACCCCCTTAGGAAATTATAGACTAGTAAGTGGCATAGCAATGCACTTGACTTCAGTTAATGTAAATTCTTCTCTATTTTGTTGGTTTTGGCTGGCTCTTTCAGGATAAGTGACCTCTTCCTAGCTATGTTACTTATTGCGGGTGCCTCTCCACTGTAGTATATATTTGGACCATGCATATATAATAAGTCTTAGCTAAAGGAACTGAGATTGCTTGAGGAGGACGTCAATTCTTGTTGATGGAAGATCACCGTGAAGTCTGTAAAACCATGTAGTAAGATTAATTGCGGGAAAACGGCTATGAGGCTCAAATGGGCTGAATTCGCCGATAAACCAAAAACAGACAACAAAATTATTAAAGGATCAATGTCAAATACGTAAAAGTGTCAAAAAATAAACTCATATAATTAAAAAGTCAATGTCAAATTAGCAAAAATATCAAAACAATGAAAACTCTTAAATTAAAAAAGGGAATAAAATAATTAAAGCAAAAACAATTTAGTTATGCGACCAAAAAATAGAAGCTTGAAATTTGCAAAATTAACATTAAAATTATAAGGTAAAAGGGCATGAGGGGGGAGATTCACTGATTGAATATGTCAACTAGGTAATGGATGAAAGCTCTTCTATGGCCTCTAGTCGAAACTTTTATTGGGGCAAGAAGGGGGATTTTAGTTGAAGCAGAATATGGGCGGCAAGGTTGAAGGGGCGAATATTGAAGGTACTGACCTGTGATTGCACAAAACCTCCATTCAGCTGATAGGCCCAGGGACTCCGTGCTGTCCAGTACTAAGCCTGCTTAAGCGACGATAGGATTAAAATTGTATTTCCACATCACAAAAATATTATAATAAAAAATTAATAATAATAAGGTCACAACTAAAAAAAAAATCAACTTGAGTATAGTCTCCTCTCTAAGACTGGTGGGACTCGCTGCTTTTCTGGAGGCCATTATATTTTTAATTATCGAAATCAGTGGTTCTCAAATTGTGGTACGCGTATCCCTTGGGGGTACGCAAAACTTTTTAGGGGGTACACGGTCGGCCAACAAAAACAAAAAAATAAAACAACCCTTTAACTCTAGGACTGGCAATTTTATTTTGTATTTTAGCTACAGTTAACTTATGACCGGTAACTGAGTAGGGGTACCTAAAATATTTTGTGGGTAAAAAGGGGTACAGTATCTAAGTAAGTTTGAGAACCATTGATCTAAATAATATAAAAATTGCAATGGGGAACGTTACAAACTTGAAGTTTTGAACTGGGCTTGTCAGGAGTTTCAGAAACTCATCTCCTAGGATTAGGAAACGAAACTAAGGGCTTTAAAACTCCATTAATTTGGTAGGAAGGATAGGGCACTTGGATTGAGATTGCGGCCTGTGATAAATAATGAACATATCTACGATTTTTTTGGGTAATTATTGTTCAATTTGACTTAAAGCAAAAATTCACGATATCCTATGAGAAAATATTTTCAAGCTCCTGCCAAAATATCCCTTTGAATTTTCAGATTATAGAGAAAAGTTGAAAATTGTAAAATAAGGGTTTACCTAATATTTCTTGATACTTTCACTCAAGCTTTCATGAGTATGTATTTGATTTTATGCCACTTTTGATAAATTATCGGGTATTCCGGCAGTTTCAATCATTTTTCCCTTGGTTAGCCTCGTCACATATATTTTTGTATAATTATATTATTGTACGAATCTACGATTTACGAATGAATTTGGAATTACTCAGTTTTGTTGTGTTTTTGGAATATTGTCGAAAATTAAAACAAAATCTTGCGAAACTACGACAATCGTCAAAAAGAGCGTAAATTGTACTTAGTAATATCGCAGATGTGCAAATGGTTAGGTCTCGCTTAGATTAGGCAGGCATTAATAATAGAAATTCAGTTGCTCACTTTATGACAAAAAGGTGTATGGCATGTATTGTAGTGGTAGTCCCTGTAGGACCGGCTGACGGAGACAGTTGTGACTCAGAATAATTTTACCAACAGTTACATGAACGAATAGACATGATCGCTTTTAGAAACGTAAAATCTGTATTAGAGGACTTAAATGCCCAAGTTTGCACAAATAGTGATAGATCGTATTTTTCCCCTGAGGGTAGGGAAGGTTGGGGTCGACCAGGAAGGATTTTTGAAACGTTATATCTTCTAAGTCATTAGTTTTTCTATAGTTCTGTCTTAATCATAAAATGAATATCTGATAAAACTACCTCTCAATTTTTTCAAAAACGTGAAAAATTTTGTTATCTTTTTCATTTTTTAAGTTGTTCGAAACAACCACTACTCACGGGGCTAGATTGGACGGCTCTAGCATTGGTTCGGTAATCATGCTAAATTATTTTATTTAGAGGTCTTTTTTTCAAATATGTATAAAGTTATAACAAATAAAAAAAATAATAGGACTTCAGGTATATGAAATGACAATAAAAGGAATCAATGACACCAAATTCACCGTTGTCTGTATGAGCTAATATTGCAGTCAAAGACTAATCATAGGCCAGCTCCTTCTGCGCCTCTAGAGTTTCGTGGGAAAGGAAGTTTCTAAATAATGTCGTCCGAACTAACTTCTGCCTTATCTGGAATCTCTAGAAACTCGAATTTATTTCCAATTTCTCTCATGAAGGAAACCATGAAATTATGTTGATTAGCATATTTTATTTGAGTAACCTAAGAAATTTCTGCACTAAGATTGCGAAAAACAAACTTCATTGGAATAAAATCGTTTGAAATGATTGTATCGGGACCAACCGACTCGATGTCTTCCACATCACCGCAATCGAGTAAGCCATCCCTCGAACTCGAAACGTCTTTGAGGTAAAAAAAAATTCACTGTTACAACAATTTTCGGTGACAGTCTACGCTTTTTTTCATGGTTTGGCTCACTTTTATTTTCTCGCTTGCTCTGTTTCCTCTTTTCAGGTGTTTTGGTAAGTGCTCGGGTACGTCCCCAATTGCGTGCCTATCGCCCCAAAAGAGAAGTAGCGGACACACAGGGAAAGGTCAAACATGTTCAGGAGTCTTTTCGGTCTGAGGAGCCTCAGGTGAACCCAAGTAACTTGGATTCTCAGGCACCATAACTACCGGTCTGTCTGTTAACACAGAGGGTAAAACCTAGATCCGATAAAATATCCCTGTCGAATGAGGAAACTCATGTTGCATGAAAAGAAGACACAATGTTCACCAGGCGAAACTTTTACAGGAAACATGGTGAAGTAAGTGCTGCCATTTCATAGATTGAAATTTGCTCATGCTGATTGGTATTTAACCATTCTTTGAATTTCTTTCAAATTGCAGATTTCAAAAGATCTAGGACTGCTACATACAAGGGTTATAATAGCCTATTTGAGCAATAAGGAAGGAACGTAAAGAGCGTTATTGTTTACTCTTGCAATAGCTAATAAGCTGTGGATCCAAATGGCTCCCAAGATTATCCAGAAGTAGAAGAATGGGGTATGTTACGTCTGGTACCGTATGTTTCACAAAATGCTTAGTATATTCAAGGGCATTGGGGGATCCAGGGGGAGGGGCAGCCCCCCCCCTAACGTAGTCTAAAGTAGCGTAACTTACTTAATTGACGCAAGTTTGTGTTAATTAAACTTGCCCCTAACGCAAGTTTATCAGATCGACCTGTTTTGCCCCCCCTGAAAATAATCCTGGATCCACCCTTGTTCATGAAAGGTGTTACCATTGATCCATTCACTTTGGTTTGCTAGATCTTGCGCTTTTGGTGAACATAGGCACCCATAGGCTGAATTTTAAGGAGGGGGGGCTTACCTGGTCTAATCAACACTTCAAATGCTGTGTAATAGAAATCTCAAAACAAAATATCATAGGCATCATGATAGTGCTGCCTAAGTAAAGAGCGATGTGGGCACACCATATTATTTATTTTATTTTGTTTAGATCAAGGCGCTTCTTATAAGAAGAAATGTCATAGAGCCTTCGAAAAGAGCTCATGGAGGGCAACCAGGCCCCCCCGGCAATCATTTCCCCAAACACATCCAATCCCCCACAACCTTCAGGGCAAGGGTTGTAAGCTATACCCTGGAGGGATATAAGGCTTTTTTTATAGAAAGGGTGGTCGTATAAACCTTGGAGGGGGCTCATTTGATTTATAATCAGAAGTTATAGTGCTCTTTATAAGAATCAACGTGATCAAAGGGCAGGTATCCTTCCCCCCACGCACAATCACACACATACACAAGTCGTATTTTCCCAAAACACATCTGATAGAAATTTTAAGATGGCCATTTGTTGTCGTAGAAACTTGGTAAAGGGCTCATTCGGTTGGAAATTAAAAGGTGCCCTCTTTAATGGTCAAATGTGATTGGAGGGCAACTATCCCCCCACGCCCATCATTTCCCCAAGCACTTCCAATAAAAATTTCGAAATAGTTTTTTTGTTTGACTTAGTTTGAAAGTCCAGAAATTATGTCTTTGAAGATGAGAATATAGTCCTCAGGGCAAGGGTTGTAAGTTATTCCCCGAGGGTATATAAGGCTCTAATGGAAACGATGGTCGTATAAACTTCAAAGGGGGCTCATTGGATTGGAAATCGGAAATTTAAGTGCCATAGGTTGTTAGACTGTACCAGTATCTTTGAGAATTTGCTAATAAGAAAAAAATTATTCTTTATGAGGATGAAAATGGGTTTACGAAACGTTTTTTTTTAGTTTTTGTTTACTACCTGGACTGAGAGGAGAGTCTATAAACGGGAGGGGGCGGGGGGGTTATAAACCTTCATCTAGGGATTTTGACCATGGAGTTCCTCATTATGCGTCACATTCTTCTCACTCCAGAAGGTGCCACAAGACATTTTATGATGAAGTAATTAAAATGAACTTACAAAAGGCACGTAGAAAGAGGCAGCAGCTTTTAACTGAGGCACTAATCATCTTTCTACGGCTGCTATCAATGGCGGTATTATTAAAAAAAAAAAAAAAAAAAAATATCAATGAGACATACTGACTATGCCAAACAGCGAGTGTGACGTTCTAAATTTATCGTCCTTTTTTACATTCGGTACTTTCCCATTATCAGGGCCGCTCGGCTTAAACACTATAGATTGGCAATGAGGAAACCCGTTTTGTGACGTCTTATCTGTTGCAGAGCAGGCAATGATAGTAAGGTTTTCATTGTGTATACGATATTAAACAGTGCTTTTTTGGATTTTAGGGGGGGAGTATCTGGCTTAGGTTACATATTTAATATATGCAATGCTTTACCCCCCCCCCTCCCTAATGTGCAAATATATAGCCCAACTTTGTTTCTAAACTATGTTGGTAACTATCCGGATAGTCAAGGGACATGGGATATATAATAATGTTTTCCCCATTACTGTGGGACAACTGCCCTCCCCCCAAACGACGCTCCCGGTATTTGACTAAAGATTTCAGCTTCTTCTGTATGAGTTGTAGGACTATTTTGTCGTCCAAAGCAATTTATAATTTGTACTCATTACGAGTCCAGACAGACAGTTTACGCATTAGAAACACAGTGTTTTTCTAAATTGTGGGTGGGCACCGCGCGTATCCATAAAACCGGAACCAATTTACGTCATTATAAAACTCTCCGAGTCTCCGCCCGAGGGCTTCCGACATTCCGGCACTTTTTAATTTTATCTAGCTAAACTATGAGTTTATCTCATAGTTTATGATATCTTTAGTTGTTTTATGATATCATAGTTTTATGATATCTTTATGATATAGTTTAGTAGATATCTCATATCTACTAATTTTATCTAGTTTTAATTTTATCTAGCTAAACTGTGAGTTGCTGAGTTTAGATTTAGATGAGACCGCTGTAAAAGAGTGAATTAACCAAAATTTGGAGAACATAGAGACAAAAAGGTGGTCTAAATTAACGTTATTGGATGCTCTAGAGTTACTTTTTTTGCATATTATCATGATAATAGCATGGTTGAGACTCTTGTGACAAAATCGAAGAAGAACAACCGATTTTTCAACTCTCAAACATGGAAAATTACGCAGGGAAAATAAATTCGAACAGGCTTTTGAAGGAATGTTCGTGTTGTGAGCGAATCAGACTTCCAGGAGAATACAAAGCCATGCCATTTTTGCAAGCTTCGGAAATGAAATTATTAGAACTAATCGGATATCGAAAATCTGTACTGGACATTGAAGAGCTGTATGTATTTCCGAAAGTTATCATGAAAATTGGAGACCAAGAAGCAAATGGTTTTAAAGCAGAATATAAAATTTATGAGGAATTGAAAAGATCGAATCTCCACATGTACATGTTTTACAGCCTAAAAACTAAAATAAATGAAGAGCTGGGAGATTTTTTACTCATATCAAAATCGTCAGTAATTATCTTAGATGTGAAATCGTTTAAATTGGTTGACAATCCAACCGAAGAGGATTACGAAAAATTACAGAAAAAACTATGTGACTATAAAGTGCAGGAAGAGCGTGTTGTTCAGAATATTAAGGATTTTTTGACTTGCCATGACTGCAAATATAATTCTGATTTTGTTCTCTACTTCAACTTATTTCCAAATACAAGGCGAAGCCAAATACCGACAGAAACAGATTGGATGCCTGAGAATATATTATTCCAAGAGGATTATTTGCAAACGATTGAGGAACTGAGTTCTAAAAAGGTTGATGAAAAGAGGGAATACACACTGAGGACACTATTAGCATGGTTAGTAATGTTTAACTTGCTTAAAGCGTACTTATGTATTATAGCGACCCCACTCAAGAAATTATATTAGATTAATCCTAATGAAATATACATAAATATGATGAAAATAATACGGTATTGGTTAAGAAAGCGGTAACCACGCAATATGACGCTAAAGAAAACTAGTCAAACAGGTTTCAGTCAATAGAGAATTGGATCGCAAAGCGTGGTGCGGCATTGGGTTTACAATATTTAAACTATTGTTATTTGAAATAATGCAGCTTTGATTTTGGCTCACCGTACATGAATAATTAAAACGAAACTAGCATATTAATTTTACTTTTTTGGCTAAATGGCTTTCTCAAAATTTTTTTCTGACGTAACTTACGAATTAACTTACGTAACGAACTTCTATATTCGTATGTTTTATTACGTATATTAGGGAGTTTGCCCCCTAGTCGATGCCTTGCTCTTTACGCTAAAGTTCGAATTTTGCTTGAATCACAAACCCCTGAATCACAAAGGCCGGTTAATTAGAATAGATAGCTCTTTTGAAAGAACTAAAAAAAACTTTAGCGAAAAGGGCGAGGTATTGCCGCGGGGGCAAACCCCCTCATATACGCAATAATTTCTGTGTTTTTTTTTAGTTTTAATGTTGCTCCTTACTTTAAGTTGAAAAAACTAGTTTTTTTTATTTAATTTCTAATCGTTTTTTAAATAATGAAGGAAAATCCGGCGCCCTCTTCATAGAAATGTCCCTTTCCTCAAGGACCCATCCTCCAAGGTCGGATCCTTCCCGTAACCCCCTCTTCCGACACCCCCCATCAGAAAAATCCCTCCTGAAACGTCTTTATACTTCCCATTAACCAATACTATATGTAAACAATGGGTAAAGTTCATAACTTCCAGCCCTTCCCCCGGGAACTGCGTGGGATTAAGTCATTCTCAAAGACATATTTATTAGATTTTCGACTACGCTGGACTAATAAGATAGCTCAAAATTTTGATTGGGTGACTTCGGGATAACAAATGAGCGTGGGAGGGGGCCAAGTATCCCTCCAATTTTTTTGGTCACTAAAACAGGCCATTCGGGCTTTCAATGTCCAGTTGGATAAATCCTTTCGTGATATTCTAGGATAAATTGATCTATAGAGGTACCCCTGGGAAAAAAAGAAAACAAACAAACAAATAAACACGCATCACTGACCTTCTTCTGGCAAAAATACAAAATTCCACATCTTTGCAGATAGGAGCTTGAAACTTCCGCAGGAGGATTTTCTGATACGGTAAATCCGAAGGTGTGATTTCCATTAAAGTTCTCTGACTTTTTGGGGGTGTTTCCCCCTTTTTTTGAAAATAAGACAAATTTTCTCAGGCACGTAACTTTTGATGGGTAAAACTAAACTTAATGAAATTTTTATATTTGAAATCAGCATAAAAATTTGATTCTTTTGATGTATCTATGGGTATCAAAATTCCGGTTTTTAGAGTATCTGTTCTATTGAGCCGGGTCGCTCATTACTTACAGTTAGTTACCACGAACGGTTTGATAGAGCAGGCAATGATAGCAAGATTTTCATTGCGTATACGATATTAAACTGTTTTTTTTAGAGTTTAGATGGGGAAGCAGGTACCTAGGTTAGGTTACGTATTTAATATATGCAATGCTTTACCCCCCCCCCCCCACCCCCTAATTTGCAAATATATAGCCCAAATTTGTTTCTGAACTATTATATATTTATCCTATTTTATTTTATTTCATTAGCATCAACCAAACTTGACTTTTTAGAGAGGCCCATAAAATGGGATTGAACCCAAATTTGTTTCTATACTGTTATATTTTCATCCTATTTTGTTTTGTTTTATTAGCATTAACGAAACTTCACTTATCGCGTGTTTACCGCTTTCTTGACCAGTACCAATAATACTTTAATACCGTACTTTTAAGGTATGATACTTTAGTAACATAAAATGGAAACTACAAAGAATTATGGAAAGCAGGCCGCCTAGACCGCGTTATATTAAATATACCTAGCCTAACCAAAATATCAACACCACATGTTAAATATTAGGTACTGTTCTATTAGCTACAAGACACGCGAGAAGTGAAGTTTGGTTAATGCTAATGAAGTAAAACAAAGTATGATGAAAATATGATAGTTTAGAAACAAATTTCGGCTATATATTTGCACAATAGGGGGGGGGGGTAAAGTGTGGCAGATATTAAATACGTAACCAAAACTAGGTTCCTCCCCCCCCCTAAACCCCAAAAAACTAAAGTTTAAATCTTGTAAACAAAGTGAGAAACCACTGTTTGCAATCCAATTCTCCGTTGAAAGAAACAGTTTGACTGGTTTATTTTATCATGTATCTTGCGTGTCTTATCAAACAGATCGTGGTAACGAACTGTAAGTAAGGAGCGACCCGGCCCAATGGTAACCGAAACTCTAAAAAACGGAATTTTTATACAAATAGATACATCAAAAGAATCAAATTTTAATTCTGATTTCAAATATATACGTTTCATCAAGTTTAATCTTACCCATCAAAAGTTACGCGCCTGAGAAAATTTGGCTGATTTTCGAAAAAAGCGGGAAAGACCCCCTAAAAGCTATAGAACCTTAATGAAATTCACACCATTATATTCAGCGTATCAGAGAACCCTACTGTAGAGGTTTCAAGCTCCTATCTACAAAAATGGGGAATTTTGCATTTTTTGCCAGAAGAAAGATCACGGGTGCGTGTTTATTTTTTTTTTTCCCCAGGGGTAATCTTATTGACCCAGTGGTCCTAGAATATCGTAAGAGGACTCATTGGAACGGAAATTAAAAGTTCTATTGCCATTTTTAATTGACCAAAAAAATGGAGGGCAACTAGGCCCCCTCCCACGCTCATTTTTTTCTAACAGTCACCCAATTAAAATTTTGAGATAGCCATTTTGTTCAGCATAGTCGAAAATCTATTAAATATGTCTTTTACAATGACTTAATCCACCAGAGGTCCCAGGGGAAGAGCTGCAAGTTTTGAACTTTGCCCATTGCTTACATCTTGTATTGGTTATGGGGACGTACACACAAATTTTCAGGAAGAATTTTTTTGGGGTGGGGGGGGGGCTGGAGGAGGGGGTTACTCGGGAGAATCTTTCCCGTGAGGATGTTTCTTTGGGGTAAGGGAAATTTCTATGAAGGGGGCGCCGTATTTCCAAGCATTATTTAAAAAAAGATCAGAAATTAAATTAAAAACACAAGTTTTTTCAACTGAAAGTAAGAAGCAGCATTAGAAATTAAAATGAACAGAAATTATTACGTATATGAGGGGGCCCTCCCCCAATTCAATACCTCGCTCTTTACGCTACAGTTTTTTTTAGTGCTTTCAAAAGAGCAATATATTATAATTAAACAAACGGCCTTTGTGATTCAGGGGTTTGTGAATTAAAATATGTGTTAACTTTTAACGCAAAAAGCGTGGTATTGAATAAGGGTATAACCCCATCATATACGTAATAACATATACGTAATAAAAAAAAACAATAAAAAAAAACAAGCGATACGGCTCAATATTAATCGAAACTTTTAAAAAAGGAACTTTGATGTCAATAAATGTATCAAAAGAATGGGCTTATAATGCTGATTCTAAATATATGAATTTTATTAAGTTTAGTATTACTCATCAAAGGCGACAAGCCTGAGAAAATTTACCTGATTTTCTAAAGAGGGGGGAAACGTCCCCTAAAAGTGAAAGAATTTTAATAAAAATCACACCGTCAGATTCAGCGTATCAGAAAACCCTACAACATAGGTTTCAAGCTCATATCTGCAAAAATCTGCAACTTTGTATTTTTGCCAGACGAAAAATATACGAATACAGAAGTTCGTTACGTAAGTTAATTTGTAAATTACGTCAGAAACAAATTTAGAGACACCCATTTTGCAAAAGAAAAGTAAAATTTTTATGCAAATTTTGTTTACTTATTCAATGACGGCGAGCCAAAACAAAAGCTGCATCAACTAAAAAACGATCAGATTTTAAATAAAAAAAACAAGTTTTTTAAACTGAGAGTAAGGAGCGACATTAAAACTTAAAACGAACAGAAATTATTCCGTATATGAAAGGGGCTGTGCCCTCCTCAACGCCTCGCACTTTACGCTAAAGTTTGACTCTGTCTCACGACTTTATTTTTTAAAACAATAAAAAACTTTAGCGTAAAGAGCGAAGCGTTGAGGAGGGGACAACCCCTTTCATATACGGAATAATTTCTGTTCATTTTAAGTTTTAATGTCGCTCCTTACTTTCAGTTTAAAAAACTTGTTTTTTTTATTTAATAGCTAATAGAACCGTACCAAATATTTAATTAAGATATAACGTTACTTGTGTCTTAAAGCCACCAGGCTTAAGTTCTTGGTCTTACAGAACCGGTTTCTGACTGTAAGTTAGTAATATTTAGTTGGTATTTTTGGTACTTTTGCATTATATGGGCCTTTACAAGGAAACCAGTCGCGAAAAACCCATTTATGACGGGTTAACCGCTATAGAGTAGGCAATGATAGCGTGTTTTTTATTGCGTATGCGATATTTTAACTGTTGTTTTTTGGGGTTTAGGGGGGGGGGGAAGGTACCTAGGTTAGTTTATGCTACGTATGTAATATATGCTATGCTTTACCCCAAACCCCCCTAATGTGCAAATATATAGCCATAATTTGTTTCTAAACTATTATGTATTCATCCTATTTTATTTTATATCATTAGCATTAACCAAACTTGACTTTTTTGAAAGGCCCATATAATGCAAGAGTACCGTATTTTTCTTAGGTTAGGTTAGTTTAGGTTACGTATTTAATATAATGCGGTCTGGGGGGCCATTTTCCATAATTCTCTGTTGTAGTTTCCATAATTTTGTTACTGAAGTATTATATTTTTATCATATTTTGGTATATCTCATTATTATTAACCTAACTTCAATTCTTGAGTGTGTACTAGCTAACAAGGAAGAACCACCATTTCATATAATGTGTTCTGGGGGGCCTTATTTCCATAATTCTCTGTTGTAGTTTCCATAATCTTGTTACAAAAATATTTTACTTACATCATACTTAGGTATATTTCATTATTTCATTAGGATTAACCTAACTTCACTTCTTGAGTGTGGTGGCTATAAGACTAAAGTACCGATATAACTATATAGTATTTTATCTCACTGTGCCTAAGCTAAATTGTCTCCGAATGCAGACAGACAAACCGGTTTTTACGCTGACAGATCAGACCAAACTTCTTGAGTGGGGTTGCTATAATACACAAGTAGCCTACCACTTAAACTTTTAGAATAGTGGCTCATCGGATCGGAAGGTGACATGCTAGGACAAAAAGAAGGTTTTATAGTTTTATTTTCTGTATAAGTCTAGAATTGCTATTGGTAAGGAACCTTTGGTACTTGTGTAGAATCTGGGTACACATGAAAGAAAGACCGCATCGAAATCTCAAAGCTGCTTTTGATTAACAGATTTGTGAGATGTTGCTCACTCCGTGACAAAGATTTAAACTTTAGTTTTTTTGCGTTTTAGGGGGGACTAAAAGGTAGCTAGATTAGGTTAGGTCTGTCGCATTAAGGAAATTGGGCGTAAGTCCACTTTTTTTCCGAAAAGAAATTAAGCATAGGGTTTATAAGGCCTCGAAGAGATCTATGTATTGGTCAACTGAAAATCGGCTTATCTTTAATTCTGGCCGACTTATAAATTGTTTCAAAAGGGTATAGCAAAGGGCATAAGTCCCTTGTCTTCCAAGTAGTAAGTAGTTAGCAATTTCAAAATTTCTAGTGAATTCTGATAGAAGAGTTAACAAGGTATTAGCCTTTAAAGTTAAAGCTTTCTAAAAATTTGATTTCTGAGAGACTTTTTCATTGTGCCTTTTCATTTTTATTTCGCTCTCCTGTAAAATCATAAAAAGTGGACTTAAAAGTGGACATAAAAGTGGACGACCATTTTGCTTAACGCCACAGAGGTTACATGTTTAATATATGCTATGCCTTACCTCCACCCCCCTAATGTGCAAATATATACTTCTCGCGTGTGTATCCAGATTTTACACTAGTACCGAAACATTTTAAGAAAGCATTTCTTGGTACTTATTTAGAATCCAGAAAACATGCGAGAAGTGAAGTTTCGTTAATGATAGTGAAATAAAACAAAATAGTATGAAAATATAATAGTTTTTTAAAAATTTTTGGATATATTTTTTCAAATTAGGGGGGGGGGGTGTTGGTAAAGCAGAGAATATAATAAATACGTAAACTAACCGAGGTACCTTTTTTGGTACTTATGCATTATATGGTACTCACGAAAGAAGTCAAGTTTGGTTAATGCTAATGGAATAAAATAAAATAGGATGAATATATAATAGTTTAGAAACAAATTTGGGCTATATCTTTGCACATTAGGGGGGGGGGGTGTATCATAGCATTTATTAAATACTTAACTTAACCTAACCTATGTACCTGTTCCCCCCTAATAAACCCCAAAAAATATTCGTTAAAATATTTTAACCAGCTAATACCCGTTTCACGGGTCTCCATGTCTGGTCTGCTTTTACAGTCTATAGCGCTGTGTAGCATATAATGCATAAGTGCCCCTTTTTTTGCCCCTTCAACCCCAAGAAAACTAATGTTTAAATCTTTGTCACGGAGTGAGCATTGCCTCACTATGCAGCGAAAACCTGTTTTTCATTAAGTGTCTTTGAGATTTCGATGCGGTTCTTCTCGCGTGTTTTCTGGATTCCGAATAAGTACCCATTTCTTACTTCATAATATGCAGAATAATTGTAGTTTACAAATTTTGACTGCTGCTTCACTTTAATTTACCCTTAATGTGCAAATATATTGCCTAAACTGTTTATTTCCCATCTGATTTACAGTTTTTGATTTTGTCACAGTTGATTGAACATGGCAAATGCACAAAAAATTTATAATTTTGGCTGTATATTTGCACATTAGGAGAGGTGGTGAGGTTGGGGTTAAAGTAAAGTAGAGCTGCAATCGAAATGTATTAACTACAATTATTCTGCATGTTAAGGAGTAAGAATTGTCTCTAAGTCTAAAAAATTATCATCACACTAAGTAATTTGCTACCTACAGAAACCAGGTTAATGCCTATATAACTAAAAAACTCACTTTTATCACTTTTTGGTACTGGTGCATTTTGTGGACACTGCTAAAGATGTCAAGTTTGGTTAATGCTAATGAAATAAAATAAAATAGGATGAATATATAATAGTTTATAAACAAATTTGGGCTATATATTTGCACATTAGGGGCGGGGGTAAAGCATACCATATATTAAATACGTAGCCTAACCTAGTGACCTTTTTCCCCCTTAAACCCCAAAAAAAAATCGTTTAAATATTGTAACTCGTTGAGAAACCACGGTTTTACAGTCATTTATTTATAGCGGTTTCTTGAGAATAGCCTGTTTGACGAGTTTTTCGTGACTGGTTTCCTTGTACAATATATAGCAGTGTCCACATAATGTACCAGTACCCACTTTTCTTATACAGGGTTTTAATTAAGGTTATCCGAGAATCGCTAGATAGGCTACTTCCCCTTTTTCAAAATCATTTTCATAATCTTCAATGACTTATTTCTAACCTCATAGCCACCATATTTCAGTAACTTATTTACCACACCATGAGCACCTAGGGTCTTATCATTTTTTAAATCTTTTTAGTACTGTCACTAGTTTTTCCTCCCAATATAAATCATTCCTTTACATCCTTTACATTCCAAGTGTCACAAACTTTTTCATTTTCCTCTATATCTTTTCCTGTAACTCTATCCCGGTTTATCACATTCACAAAATGTTTTGTCAAACCGTCTTAAATAAAAACCTTGTATACTCCCAGGGCATAACTTACAACACTTGCCCCCGGGCTCTTGGGGGTTGTGTCGACCCCGGGGGCATTGTTGTATGATCTTTGGACTATAGCATTGCCATTGATTATTATTTATTTATTTTTCTCCCAGGAAAGAGTGGTTGTATAGACTTCGGAGGGGAGAGGGCTCATTCGATTGGAAATCAAAAGTTCTACTGCCTATTTGAAGAATCGAAAGTGATCAGAGGGCAACTAGTCCCCCCCCCGTCCTCTTTTCCTCAAATGCATCAGATCAAAATTTTGATATAGCCAATTTGTTCAAAATAGTCAAAAAGTCAAATAACTATGCCTTTTGGGTTGACAAAACCCTCAACAGCCCAAGAGCTGTAAGTTATGTAAGTTGCCCATTATTACAATTTTTATGGTTATTTTGGAAGGGGGGGGGGGTCGTATAAAGATTCGGAGGAAGTTCTTTTGATGTGAAATTGAAAGTTCTAGTTCACTTTTTGAGATTCAAAAGTGATCGGAGGGCAATCCCCCACCCCCCCCCCACCCACGCCTTTTTATCCCCATATGCTTCTGATCAAAATTTTGAGATATCCGGTTTGTTCAAAATATGCCGAAGGTGGAATAATTATGATTCCTGGTTTGATACCCCCCTCCCCCCACCCTCGGGGGCAGTCGTCTAAGTTATGCTCGTTGCCTATTGTTAACATATAAGGTTTTTATGGAAGGGGTAATCGTATAAACTTTGCCACTGGCTCATTTAATTTGAAATTGAATGTTCGCGTGCCTGTATAAGTTTTGAAAGTAATCAAAGGGTAACCATCCCCCCCCACGTTCTTTCCCCCAAATGCATTCAATCAAAATTTTGAGATTGCCATTTCGTTAAAATATTCAAAAGGTCAAATATCTATAACTCAGGGATTGACAAATCCCCACAGCCCACGGGACAAGGGCTGTAACCAATGCACGTTGCCCATTGTTAACATAAGGTTTTTATGAAGGGGGTGGTCTTATAAACTCTGGAAGGGGCTCATTCAATTAGAAATCAAAAGTTGTAGTTTCTTTTTTAAGAGTCCAAAGTGATTAAGGGGCAAACCAACCCTTTTTTCTCAGATACATCACATCAAAATTTTGATACAGCCACTTGGTTCAAAATAGTTCAAAGGTCAAATGGGACCTCTCTATACCTCTTGGGAAGGATTTTTATTGGAAAAGAGGGCATGTTTGATCCTTGGTCCCCAAAAAAGGCTTAAGGTATTAAGATGAAACTTTAAGAAAATGGAGAAAGGGATGCCAATTACAATCAAAACACTCTATGAGCTTGCTGGTTGTGAAAAGAGAATATCAGCAGTATCTAAAGAACGACTGAGGGTATTAACTTGAAAAATTCAAGGTATGGTGTTGTGATGTTGAAGAGAGATTCTAGGGTAACTAGCCAACTTCCCCTCCTTGCTCTTTTAAGATAATTCCTTGAAACATTTTTCATTAGGAAAAGGGGAAATATTTGATTGTGGGTGTTTCCAAAGAGGGGGCATTAAGGTAAAACCTTGGAGAATGTTGAGAGGTACATTATACTAAATCAAAAGGCACTATGTGCACTAAAGGCACTATTTACCTGAAACGTGCAATTCCAAACTATTTATGACTCAATAGGAAATAAACTAACAGGAAACTAAAAACCAAACTGATAGGAAACTATTTATGACAGAAATACTCACTACTATTATCTACTGTAGTCTAGAAAAAAAGGTCGAGCTTCTGTAGAAGACAATCAAAACTTTCACGGAATAGCGATTTCACGGGATAAGAGTCAAAACAATTTAAATGTATGACAGTATAAATCAACTTCTTTGTGTTTTTAGTTCTGTTATTCTGTTCTGGAAGGGGGGATTTATTCCTTTCCACTCTCACAAGAATTGCAAAGATATCACGATCTCGGTGTTACATTGACATGAACTTTTGTTTTTTGTTATGACTGAATGACAAATTTATTGATTCTAAGGAATTGTATTTCAGTAGAAAGACGATACATATAGGGGTTACTTTGAATTTTCTCGGTTTTTCTTTAGTGGCTGAACTATAAGGTTTCTTTCATTAACAATGACACATTCTTTCTTACAAGAAAATTATGAAATGATATGAAATTTCATATCTTTTGAAATTTCTTTATTATATGAAAGAAATTATCTAAAATTTCTTATAAGCTTATATATGAAAAATTCAGATGTTTATTTTAATGAATAATAAATAGCTGTAAAGAAAATAATTAGTTTATTAATTTATAAGTTCAACAATGTTTTCAGTTGCAAAATTTGCAATTTATTTGAAAAAAGACTCCATAATCTGTTTGACAGCGGAAGTTGATAGTTTTCGGTATTGAAGAAACAAAGAAACGGAAATTTTTAGGAATTTACCAAACTTGGTATTCGTTAAGGTTAAGCATAATAGGTATAGCTTTGACTCTTAAAGCATACGCAGGAAATTAACAAGGCGGCATTATAGTGACCAAAACGCTTTGAGGGGGAGGGTCAGACTAACATCCCGAAATAAGTAAAACTAGATAAAATGAGTACTTCTTTATAGGCCTAATACGCACCAATTTCTGTTTGGACCCAAATACCTAAATACAATCCTGGATATACTCCAGCGTGGAGGGGGTTTGGGACACATGTTGCAAGAAATAAAATATAAAAATTAAAAACTAAAAGAAAACTCACCCTTCAGTCCTCGGCATAGATGAAATACCTTCATCTGCTCCTAAGCCTACGCCACTGTCGTGGTGAGAAGGACAGCTCTGTTCCATAGCCTAAAAAATAAGAGAGCACACACAAAAAATGGGCCTATTTAATTTTTTCTTTTTAGTTCTTTGTGAGATCCATGTTTGGACTAGGGCTGTTTTCTTCTCTAAAAGGCTTCAGGATCCAAGTTTGAAACAGAAGTGATGTAGTTTTTTTCTTTATAACTTCATTTTCTCCTTTATAGGTTCTACGGCTCACATCTTAGCTGTCTAAACATAACAGTAGAAAATATGAAGAAAGCTTTAGATGAAGAGTACAAAAACAAGAAAAAGAAAGATGAGAAAACAAACGTAGATATGGCAGGCGTTTTTTTAACCCCAAGACAGAAAGCTATCGTGGAATGTAATCATACCTTTTTGCAGATCGTGGGTCCACCAGGAACTGGAAAAACGTATTGTTTAATAATGAAAATGGTCAACGTGTTTTTCGAGCTGTGGCAGCTAAACAGAGAAAAAAATAAAAAGATTAACGAATTAATAATTGTTTTCCATGAGAATGAAAATACATTACGCTTCATTAGAGACACATTTTGGAAAACAACTAAGATACAAATTGAAAGAAAAAATGAAAACAAAATAGATGAAATACCAAAACTAATAATATTCATTGGTGGAAGCAATGTTATGGACATAGATACAAAATATTTGTTCCAAGTGGAAGAATATGACTTTACAACAAGATTCAAAGTCTTTTGCGACGACGCATCTATTGTACCATGTATTTGAAGAGTATCGAAAGGATTTAAAAAAGAACAGAATGTTTGAAATTTTGAAGGCAATTGATCGGTCCAATTTCTGCTGGTGTACCTCGTATTCAGACTTTTTACCACTAGCAAATTTTTATCGGCCTCTTTCATGTCTAACAGTAAATGGGAACAAAATATTTGATTCTTCGTACTATGTACATCTTACAGATAGTCTCAGATATACTGGAAATATACACTCCCTTTTAAAACAACTTTATGCAACACAGATCAATGCATCCCTTGTGGACCGTGGGGCAAGGAATTCTGTGATCAATTTCAATCCAGGAACTCGAGTTATTGGGGAAAAGCCTCAGTTTGTTTGTTTAAAAGACTGCAACTCGATGAAATTTGAAGTGCAAGAACTACTTAAGAAATTGTATAAAGAGGGATTTCAGAAAGATGAAATAACCGTTATCACCACAAGAGTTTTTACTCAATCACAAATAATAAAGGATGTATTGAAAAAAGATGTGAGGTGGTAAGCAAATATAGTTACTTATTTCTTTATTAAGCCTTTTAGTCTCTATAAGGAATCCTCATCTATGTTGTGGCGTTGTTTTTGGCGCTTTTTTGTTTTTTTGGCTGTTTTTTTTTGTTTTTCACCCCCCCCCCTTTTTTTGTCTTTCTCTTTAATTTTATTTATTTTATTTGATTTAACTAATTATGAACAACAAAAGGAATCTCGTCTTTCTTTTTCTCTCAGAAACGACTTGGATTGGCATGGTACTTTTGTTGTTGTTGTTATTTAGTCATGATTATTTATTATTATTATTTATTACTGTATATTGTCTTTGTTTAGTCTCCTTTATTTATTGTTTTTGCTACTGTATCTTAAACTGTTTCTTAGATTGTTTCTTAGATTGTATCTTAGATTGTTTTTCAATATAATTGTGTATGGTGTTGTTTTGTTGATGTTGTTTTCCACCTTCCCCCTTTTTTTATTCTTTTTTTTGTCTTTCTGTTTTATATGAGAAATATTCTTTAATGTAATGTTTATTTTGTCACTCTCTCTGGCCACAGAGCCTTTGTGGGGTCTATAGCTTTGTAATTTATTTTTATTCTTTTTAATTAATTAAAAAACTTTCCACAATATATGTTCTTCAAAAAAAGTAAAGTACTCTATTAGACCAAAAATGAACAAAAATAGAATCAAATAATTGACCAAGCATACAACTACCATAAATCAGCATCAATAAATAAATGAAACACAAAACAAACAGAAATTGAAATAGATAACAGAGGCAAATTCAAAACAAGCAGAAATTAATATGAGTAGAGCTTTAAGTCTCTATGCTTTCTAAAAGCCAGAATATAATTTTTAATTGACTGAAAAAAATTCAAATGAATTTACTTAAAAAAATGTGCATTGCAAGTTTAGGCCTAATATACATATGCTGATATTTATTCCTTAAAATCGTAATTAATTTCTGATTTCTTAAAGCTATAAAAATGAAAATATTTAAAAGAGCTTTTTCAGTAAAGTGCAAATTTTATTCTGGCTTTTAGAAAGTATAGGGGTTTAGAACCCTACTCATATTAGTTTCTGCTCGTTTTGAGTTTGACTCAGTTATTTATTTTAATTTGTGTTTGTTTTGGGTTTTATTTATTCATTGATACTGATTTGTGGTAGTTGTATGTTTAGTAGATTATTTGATTCTATTTTTGTTAATTTTTTGGTGTTTTACTTTTTTTGAAAAACTTATTTTGTCAAGAAAATTTTTTAATTAATTTCTGTTCGTTTTACATTGACAAAGTCTTTTTCAGGGAAAATGACTGAGCCTCTTCTAAAGTTAAACAACCATCCCTTCCCTAAAAACCTTAAATACCCCCTGGGCATAACTTACAATCCTCGCCCCTAATCTCTGGGGTTTGTTTCAACCCCAAAAGCCTTGTTATATGATATTTTGACAATTTTGGACAGAAGGCTAGCTAAAAATTTCTATAAGATGTATTTGGAACAATACGACACGTGTGTGAGGAAGGGGGGATAGCTGCCCTCCGATCACTTTGACTCCTAAAAGGAAAACTAGAGCCTCTGATTACCCATTCAATGAGCCCCCTCCGAAGTTTATATGACCATGTTTTCAATAAAGCCTTATATGCCCCCAGGACATAACTTACAACCATTGCCTTGAGGGCTGGTGGGATTTGTTATCCTCAAAGCCATAATTTACAGACCTTTCAAATACGTTGAACATAATGGCTATCTCAAATGGTAATTGGAAGTGTTTAGAGAAATGGCGTGTGTGGAGGAGGGCGGGGAGCATTTTCCCTCTGATCACTTTCTACTACTAAAAAGGCACTAGTCCTCTCAATTTCTTATCCAATGAGCCCTTTTTGAAGCTTTTGCGACGAAACTTTCTATGATACCCTTATATAGGCTACCCCAAGGGCATAACTTACGACCCTTGTCCTGAGGGCTTTGGTGGGAGGATTGCAATCCTCAAAGACATAATTTCCAGACCTGAACACTACATTGAAACAACTGGCCAGACCCAACGGTTGATCAGAACGGTTTGGGGACATGAGGGCCGTGGGGGGGGGGTGATTATCTCTCCAACGAACTTTGACTATTAAAAAGGGCACTCGCCCTCTCAATTTCCAATCGAACCAGCTCTTTTTGAAGTTTTTACGACAACGCTTTGTGTAAGAACCTTATATACCACCAGGGCATACCTTACCACTTGACCCCTGAGAGCTGTGGGGGGTATTGTCATATTTAAATACACAATTGACAGAGCCTTCAACTACGTCCAACAACCTGGCTATATCAAAATGTTGATTGGGTATGTTTGGGAAAAGGAGGGGGGCGAGGTCATTTACCCTCCGTTCGCCTTTGACAAAAATTTAAAAATTTTGACTGAATATGGTTTGAGAGAGGAGTTATAGCCTTTTATTAAAAAGGGCACTAGCCCTTTCAATTTCCAATCAAATGTGCCCTCTTTGAAGATTCTACAACAACACTTTCTATAAAAAAAACGTATATGCCCCCAGGGTATCCCTTTCTATAAAAACCTTATATGCTCCCAGAGCATAACTTACAACCCTTACCCTGAGGGCTATGGGGAGACTGTCCTCCTCAAAGACATATTTTTCAGATCGTTCAACTACGTTCAATAAAATGGCTATCTCAAAATTTTGATTGGATTTGTTTGGGGAAATGGTGGGCGTGGAAGGGGTGCTGGTTTACTTCCTATCACTGTCGGCTATTAAACAAGGGAACAAGTCCTTCCAATTTCCAATCGAATGAGCCATTTTCGATATTTCTACGACAACTTCTTCGATACGAAGTGCCCGGGTCTAAAAGAAACAAAGAAATAAATAAATTATACACTCTGCCCACACCATTCTTTACTTAGGCAGCGCTGTTGCGCAGGCTATGATTATTTTGAATGACTTTGTAAAAACAAAAACGAAAGGCTACGGGAGATAATAGTATTTAAACAGAAAAATAAAAATGTGAGCTAAAAAATAAATCTCTTGTTTTAAATTAATTTCCATTTTTTGCAAAGAAACTATGGAAAATGCGAAAAAATGGATTATTAAGCATATTTTTTCTGCACTTCAAAACTGAGAAAAAACCCTCTGGATACTGGAAATGGTGGGCGTGAGAAGGGGGTTAGTTGCCCTCTAATCACTTTCGACTATCAAAAAAAAGACACTAGTCCTTTCAATTTCCAATCAAATGAGCCCTTTTTGAGGTTTCTACCACAACGCTTTCTATAAAAACTTTATATGCCCCCAGGGCATAACTTACAACCCTAGCCCTGAGGCGTTTGGGGGTTTGTCATCCTCAAAGACATAGTTTCCGGAACTTTCATCTACGTTGAACAAAATGGGTATCTTAAAATTTTGATTAGATGTGTTAGGGGAAATAGTGGGCGTGAGAGGGGGTTAGTTGCCCTCTAAATCCTCTCGACTATTATAAAGGGCACTAGCCCTTTCACTTTCCAATTGAATGTGTCCATTTCGAAATGTATGCGACAACTCTATCTATATTAACCTTATATTACCCCAGGGAATAACTTACAACCCTTGCCCTTTGGGGTTTGGGGGGTTTGTCATCCTCAAGACATACTTTGCAAAACTTTCCGTTATGTTGAACAAAATGACTATCTCAAAATTTTGATTGGATTTTTTGGGGAAATGGTGGGCGTAAGAGGGTGGTTAGTTGCCTTCCAATCACTTTAGACTATTAAAAAGGGCACTAGCCCATTAAATTTTAAATCTAATGAGCCCTTTTTGGAGTTTCTACGACAACGCTTTCTTTAAGAACCTTATATGCCCTAGGGGATGACTTACAATCCGGGCCCTGAGGGTTTTGGGGGGAGTGTCCTCCTTGAAGACATATTTTCCAGTGATTTCAGCTACGTTGAACAAAATAGCTATCTCAAAATTTTGATTGGATGTGTTTGGGGAAATGGTTGGCATGAAGGGGTGTCAGTTTCCTTCCAATCGTTTTCGGCAATTAAAAAGGGCACAATTTCTTGCAATTCAGGCTGAAAAACCTCTTCCTAGCTGATTTATCTAAAATAGTTTGCTTCCCTATAGTATTATTGGTGACATATAAGGGTGGGGGTTAAGTTCATTTTTGTTAATTATATATTCATGCCAAGTGGGAGGTAATAGGCTTGAGATTGTGGATTTTGACTCTTGTTGATAGAAGAGTATCGCCAAGTGCTGAAAACCAGTTTTGGAAACCACAATATTGTTTGTTATGTCTTGAAAAAATTAAAAATTCGTTGTTGGATATCGACTAGGAAAATTTTCTTTTTTCAAATGAAAGTACAGTGACGTTAAAATTTACAAAAATCTAAAAATTTTGGTATATAGATCTTATTGTTTAAACAAGTGTTGATAAATTTAGCGTTTATTCACGAGGCACTGTCATAAGAATATGTGAATTTTCACAAAATTTCGTTCTTGTTACACCATCCATTCTTGAAATACTGAGAAGCAAACAAAACTTTAGTGTAAATTGTGACGGGTTGATGGGGTAATCGATTTGGGTTTTAATGTTGCTCTTGAATGTTGCCTTTTAACCCTCTCCTTTTAGGTTTAAGTTTATCTTTGTATAATATTACATAAAAATATGCTTTTTCCTTAGGTCTATTTATTTCATCCAATATCACCGTTTTCTTAAAACCTATTAAAGCATATATTTTTCATACGAATTAAAAAATATGATATATTTAAATGAAGATTTAAAAACTAAAAATAATGCCATTTATCAAAGCATGCACTTGTCTTCTAAATAGTAAAACACAAATTAGGTTATCCCAAAAAAACATCTACATTAGGAACTTTTTTTGTCTTATGAGCCCTATTCCTATTTTGATATTTTCTTTGAGTTTTTATTTTTTAATGTAAGAAATAACCATTTTTCAAAATATTCCTCTAACTCATTACTATCAGTGAGATTATGGTGTATTTTTAATCAAATAAAAATTTATTAAATAACCATTATTAAATAAGTCTTAATTTTCTTGTTTATTCTTCGGTATTGTAAAATCTTATTTTTTTTTTTTTGATTATTTCTTTTTAATTTATTTTAAAATATATGTTTAATTTTTATTATATAAATTAAAATAAAAAAATTATTTAGTATCTTAAACAGCATTAGACGACGATTAATTGGAAGGAGGGATTGAACAATGCTGCACCATAAAACAATGTTATATGTTTTGTTACAACTGGCATAATTCTATATATTTAATTTTTTATTCTAGGGCAGAAAAACCCAATTTTCGAAGCGAGGCTAGTGATATTATGAGTGATTTAGGAATTTTTAATGATAATCTAGAGGTTGAAGATGCTCATTCGATAAGTTATTTCTATGAATGTCAAGACGAACAATTGGCTTTTTCACTACGAGGAGTCGAGTCTAATCACGTCATTGTGTGCGTTACGCCTGAGCCGCACTGTTTTACAGACCAAGGCAAGTTAGCAGCCATAAGAGAAAAAATTAGCTTATACAACAAACAATGCAACAATAGAAACCGAGCTCTTGTGACAGATATAATTCACTCAATTTTAAGAAAATATGGTTTACTACTTTATTGCAGAGGCTGGCATGGATTTAGAGTCTTTGACATAAAAGAGGCAAAAAGCAGAGCGGTCATGGGGGTTACCATTATATATACAAATGGGGATCTGCTCGTTAGTGCATTAGCAGAACGTTTAAAAAACATTTCTCCAGAAATTTGTCCGAATTTTACATACAAAAAAAAAAGTGAGTTTGGAACAATTATTAATGAACGTGGTGCGTTAAGTTTCGAAACTATTAGCAGCCGTAATTGTGTGGATATAGCTCGTGCATTTTATTACTTTTATCCCTTATGCTATTGGATAAGATTCTCACAAAATATCTATTCCCAACAAAAGAATTATGGCGAAGATTGGTGTTTTGATAGTTTGTTAAATGAGCTATGTTGTGATAATGATTCCAAAAATCTTTTTAAAAGCTTATTCATGAAAATGACTATGTTTGGACAAATAGTAATTTTTTTGAACAACATCCTCTATTGTTTTAAAAAATACAAGAAAATCGTTGTTACATATGAAATACTGAACAAACAAGTGAAAATTGAGCTTCATAACTGTAACATGGAAGAATATTTGAGAAACTGGAAGAAACAATTAGAAACAAAAACAGTAAAGGAGATGATCCAAATTCTGGAAAGCGATACTCCATTTGAAAAAGTTTATGACCATTCATTTTCATGTTTGGTTAAAACTCTGATTTTCATCATAGAAACAGTTCTGTTCCCTATTATACCCATTGTTGCTCAATATCACCCTTCAAAATCAGAAGAACTTCTAGCTATTATTAACAAAGGGACTTGGAATAAGTCAAAGTCTACTTTATGGACTAGATCCATAAAAGTTGAAAGATCTGATCCCTTGATAGATTCTGTGCACTGTCAAATATATTCTGATGGATGCCATCTATTTAGCAGTAAACTCCTTTCAGATCTTGGTTTGGGAAACATTGAACCTATATGTGATTTAAATGTATATTTTGAAGACATATTTCCGCAAGGATTCGGAGTGCCCAGCTGCAAAATGAATATACCATCCATGAATATATCATGCGTGAATATATCATGCATCTGATTGAAAGCATTGATGGTCTCAGCAAAGATATTTTGTGCCCTTTAAAGAAATTCAATCAAGTTTTGAGCGGTTTTCAAAAAGTATACTCTATCGATTCTGGTCTTAGAAGTTAGAGCTGATAAATTGAGTGACCGTCGTGTTATTGGTTTCTATGCTATTAAAGGATTTTCTATTTATGACCTTATTTATGCTGAAAACATCCTGAAAGTGCCACAAATTCAATGTAAATTGTTATGTCAAATTCAATGTGTCTGTCCATTACATTGTGTAATTATTTGTTTGTTTTTGTTTATTTGGTTCAATGGTTATTGTATCAAACGAGGAAGAATCTTGGGAGAAGCCAGATCCAAATAAAAGTTTTGAGTTTAGAGTATCCTTTCAAGTAAAAAGAGACACTGCGCCTCTATTTTTATTAACTCGTTTTTTTTATAAAAACAAGTTTTAATTTTTTTCAGTTAATTCAACTTTTTAAAGAATAAAAAATAGTTTTTATCAGCTTGTTTTTCGTGTTCCTTTATCTCCTATTTCCTTTAAATCTTTCATTGTGACATCCTCCCACCCCACTGCGGACGACTTGCTTTCCGTTTAGCCCTACACGGTTGGCCGAAAAGGACAAACTTCAGCCTTCTTCCATCCTTCATCCACAGAATGTGCCCTACCCATCTCAACCTTTCCCTTATTGTTACCCTAGATTGCGGGATTGAACCAAACTTTTCGTACAACCTACTGTTTGAAATACGGTCAGTCAGCCAGGCCTCCAGAACGATCCGTAGGCAGTTTCTCTGGAAAACATCTAGCAAATCTTTATCCGCTTTCCAAAGCGCCCATGCTTCAGAGTCATGTTTAACCACTGTCATCACTGTAGCTTCAAAAATTCTAATCTTAGTTTGCGACTTATCTTCCTATTCTTCCAACCTTTTTTTAACTTTGAAAAACACCCTGAGCCGATTCTGCTGAGGCTATTCTACTTTTAACGTCTTCACTTCTCCCGCCATCTTTACTAATAATACTACCAAGATAAGTGAAGCTGTCCACCTTTAGTACAGGAAAATGAGCTCCAAAAAGAGGTCGACCCGAAACAAATTGCAACAAAAATGATTTTTACACCATCTTTTAGAAAAAAAACTGAACAACATATCCTTTTTCGCATATTCTGAGTCGACGCAAAATAACCGTTTTTTGGCTTTTAATGCTATTTTGGTCCGTTATTCAAATAAAAATCGCAATTTTCGTGGACATCGGTTTTTCTTGAACTGAAGTATGATTCTAACCCAAATAACTTGGCGAGACCGAAAACGAAGTCGGATTTAGCGTAAGAATTACCATACAAAAAGTAACCGTATTTTTTCGACTTTTTTCGCCTAAAAAATACAATTTTTGTTGTAGCCCGATTTTCTTGAATGAAAGTGTGGTTCTGACGTAGAATCACGAACTGAGACCGAAAATAGAATCAAACAGGTTGTTCACTGAACCAGAAAAAAAAATCGTACACACTTAAAACACTCTTCGTATACTATTTAGGGTCAACCCATAATGTCTAATCTTCACAGTCTATTAAATAGAATCAATCTTATAAAAAATACAAAATAGAGAATCAGATTCCGACTAGTTTCGTAACTTCTTCATTTGGAATGGATTAACTACTAGGGTTCTAGGTTCTCTTCATCATTGTTGCTGTCGATTTTCGGGGAGTTGGAACACATTGTTCCCTTGCAGGTTCTGCATGCTGAAGTACAAATTAAGCCGTTTTTAAAGCAGCTACACCTCGCTGAACTACACTGTACACGACAGGAGCGCTTCACGATCTTTAGGAGCATACGCGGGGCTGGTGGGAGGTCAGTTGTTAATGGGTACAAGAAGTCATATTTATTCTTCCATCCTCATTCCTCGGCTTTCAGTTCCGGATCAGGCTCCCCGGTCCATACCTGAACTTGATAAAAAAAACTCTATAGCTATGAAACTTGGCTGCATCAGGAGTTGGTGGCAGATGTTCTGGGTGAACAAAAGAGTTTGCCGTTGTCACTTTCTTTTCAAGAACTTCTCTGCAGAGTTTGTTCAAGTTCCCTCTTTTCGACAAACCGTATATGATCAGCAGGGCGTCTTCACCAGTGGTCTTGATTTCCTCCTTCGAAGCGGACTTCTGCATGAACACTGCAGCTGATTTCCGGAAATCACTGTCTTCTATCAGCCTCTTCAGTGCAAGACCTTTTCTCACACCGTGGATTCGCGAATTAGAGTCACAGCCTAGCAGGGCGTGAGCAAAAAGGATCAGATGACAAGTATCTTGTCCCAGCTTCTCTTTCAGGGTGTGTATGTCCCATATTCGGGGAGCTTTATTCGACTTTGGCTCAGGTGCAAAGAATAGTTTCTTGCTTGACAAGTCACAGTCGTAGCATAAGAGAACCAATAGATCGGTATCGTCCCCAACTACGGCAGTGTCGTGATCCCGTGAAGAGGCCACAGCAGCTTCCGCAAGCGGGACATCTGCGTCACCTGATGCTTGGGAGACAGTGACACTCTTGGCACGGAGATGATCAGCCAAAGCGCAGATAAACCTGGTTTTGTTTTTCTTGCAAGATAAGAACTCTTCTTTCTTCACCTTGAGCTGCATATCTACTGTGAAGAAGATCTCACGGCCAACTGTACGACTCCTCTGCGAGTGAGCCATATCTTTTATGGAAGCCCCACTATCATAGCCGTCGAAAACGATAGTGGCAGAAGGGTACTTTCCTGTCACGTAAGTTGCATAATGGTCTAGAATCTCCAGATATCTTTAATTTTTTGTCCATGGTATCCTGCGCAGCAGAGCTCCTCCGTCTAGGATATATCGAGTGCCTTCGGGGAGGGGAAATGAATGCTTCTCAAGGTTGCACGCCTGGGCAATAGCCTTCGCATGTTCTGGTCACTCGCAGTCTGGAGCATGCAGGAGCTGTCAAAAATTGACGCTGAGTAGGAACACAGTTCGTGTTGAAAGTACTCAGTTTCCGTAAGATTGATCCTTTTCGCGATCATGATAAACCTCTGAAAAGGAAGATTCAAGTCTAGTCGTTTGCAGTCTCCGCTTGGACTTTGCTTGGTGGTCATTTGGATTGCCTGTTGTTTTCGTCGAAACACACAGTCAGAGACCAGCTGTCCAGACATGGCGTCAATGACTTTTAGGCCAACATCTTTGGCAGAATCAACGTTGGCAGACCGATAGGCAGTTAGACCATTTGCTATGCTTCTTAACTGAACGTCTCTCTCAAATGGTGAACCCCTTTCCAGAAACTCGATAATCGTCTGCGTATCTTTGCATTCTCCCAGTTTGAAGCTCTTTCTTACTTTCTGAGTTTGTGGTTTCGTCAAACTTGACAACATAATAACTGTTGTCGACTTCATCAAGGGTCATCTTCTGGAAATGGGGTCCAATAGCTTCGGTTATAAAATTAGCGAACTTAGTTCGTCCGAAGGAGAAGTTTTTGAACACTGTATCTCTGAACATTTTGTCCAAATACATCTGCTATTCCGTCTGCAGATTTCCCAGAATAGTCAAACTCAATCAAATATTTTACTCAATCAATAATAATTGAGCCGAGGAGTGAACAAAAAAAGAAAAATGTAGGGAAGGGAGAAGAGGTTCCCAACAGGAAGGATACGGAGCTTTAAATCAAAGCAAGGAAAGGGGACTTTAGGGACCTTTATAAATTTAAGAGACCAATAGGGATCTTCACTTGATTTTAGGGACTTTTAGGGACTTTAGGGACTTTGTGGCAGCCCTGTGTACCTAATCCGTCAATCGTTTAGTCCCTCACGGCTCTGAAGAATACCACAGGCTCACAATACAAGTTAACCTGTCGTGATGATGAGGTCACCTGTTGGTACAAGGTGTATTTCAGGGGACGATTGTCTTCTCAATAGAGTTTGCTGCAAAACAAAAAAAACAAAAAACTTAAACTGACATGAAACATCATAGAATTTGACGCAAAGCAGTAAAGTACAATAATTTATCCTTTAAACTTTTAAAGTATTCAGTTCCGAACCACCATTATAAAAACCGACTTCCTACCTGCGCTAATCATTCATCAGAACACTAGCAGATTCACCGGAAAGTATTACTTGACTGTTAGATGGCGGAATTTCGAATAAAATTTTTTCTCAGGGTAGATGGCGAATTTAAATAAAGGTTATGACCGTGACTGACCGGAACTAGTTTTCTACTCGACTTTCTGGCATTACTTGAGGTCTTCGTCTAATTGATGTCTCAGTCAAATCTTGGGAATAAACTTTGAAATCTTTAAAACACTGAGTGATGAATGTGACGATTTTCATTTTTATTGTATTACTTAGCCTTCGAAGTGTCTTATACTAGTGCCTAGTTCAGGTATTTTTACGAACAACCGATCATTTGTTGAATAACAAGTGCCGATAGATTGTCTTTACAAAAATTACCGCGACGCATATTGATGATAGTGAAACTTTTTTGTTTTGCACCAGACACCCAATCTGACTTCATTTTCTGTCTAAGCTTGTCATTCTGCATCAGTATCATACTTCATTTCAAGAAAAACGGTCTGATACTAAAATTATATTTTTTATCGGAAAAATTAAAAAAAAATTGCATTAAAAGCCAAAAAACGGTTGTTTTGCGTCGACTCAGAATATGCGAAAATGGATATGTTGTTCAGTTTTTTTTCTCTACAATATGGTGTAAGAATCATTTCTGTTGCAATTTGTTTCGGGTCAAACCTCCATTTGCCTGTACTACTTATCAATCTTTTCGTTACCCAACGTCACTTTTTGATCTTCTATTGCTAGCCTTAGCGACTTAGTCCTCTTAACATTAATTTTTAAACCTATTCTAGCGCCTTGAACCCGCAAAACCTCTTAGAGCTCATTCATTTTGCTCACACACCCCGCCCTTACCTGAGGTAATTAAATAAAAAACAAGTTTTTTTTAACTGAAAGTAAGGAACGACGTTAAAACTTAAAACGAACAGAAATTCGTTTTCTGCACTGTCTTGTCTCCTTATTTGGCAAATTTTTACATGGATTTCATAGAACAGTCTGCTTTAAATAGTTTCCACTTAAAACACTCTATCTGGTTTCGTTTTGTTGATGATATCTTTTCTGTTTGGGAACATGGACAAGACTCTCTAAGAGATTTTTTGGCACATTTGAACTCTTTTGATTCGAATCTCCAGTTCACAATGGAACTCGAAGTTTCAGGTAAGCTGCCTTTCTTGGATGTTTTGATTATAAAAACTAATCCTAGTCTTGAATTCTCTATATATAGAAAGCCGACTCAAGTTGAATACTGCAGTGACCCAGGAGTATCATCTGGTTGGAAAATTAAATCATGAGATATTCAATATATCCCAATGGTTACCCCCCAATGTCAAGATTGATATGAAGTTGTAACTGGCCCCATCGACAGCCCCATTCAAAGTCGCAATCAAATCCGGCCGGCAATATCTGCTCAAGCCGATGAGCTTTATCACTGGCCAAAATAGACTGAGAAGCAGAGCCGCTGCAAACAGTGCAAGTCAGGATATACCACTTTTGGATGCGAGAAATGTGAACTTTCACTATGCCTTACTGCCAAAAACAATTGTTTTGAAGCTCTCCACAACAAGTGAAAATGCCCTATTTTTAACGAGGATGGGGTACTGAGGAATCACAAGCATATTCGAGGGATTGGAAGAGTTTGGCCTTACACGAGAATTAATGCAATTGGATTGGGATAAGTGAAGAGCCGACTTCAGGAGAAAAAGGGATGTGAGTTTTAAACACACTCTGAGATTTCTATATAAATCTCTGAAAACATGGAAAGTGATCGGTTTACGCTTCACTTTGCCCTATGAAGAAGTATGGACCAGTAAATTAAGGAATTGATCGCACGTTTAACGTCATGTACGGCGAGGATCAGACTTTCTCCCAAAGATCCAGAATCACCGAGGGCAGTAAAACTGCTGTACGAGCATGAGAACAGCCCAGATTAGCCTGAAAACCAAACTGTTATGAGCAAACGTATCATTTCTCTCTTAGCTCATCAACAATCAGGAGCTTGAATAGTTTTCATAGCGTAGTAGAGACGGTGATGGAAAGAGGAACATTGCATATCAGATTTTTCTTTTTTGGGAATCAGAGTCAGATCACCAATGCAGAACGAGGAAGGCACAATAACTATATCAAATATCATTTGCATGAGAAGGCTGAGGTGACGCACTAGTACATATCTTTAATTAATGTTGTGCAGAGTGCTCACCAAGTCTATCCCACAAGATATTTTCTTTTGGAGTCAGGATATAGCTTTTATGAAAGCTTCACAAGTAACAACTAAATCATGGTCAGGAGATTCATCAATGAAATTGTAAAGCTTGTCAGAAAATTGTGACTCTAAAACAGGATCAGGCTTAGAAAATTCATTTTAAAAATGGGATACCGATTCGGACAAAGGAATATCTTTCGGGTCTCGCAAGTTAGAGGAGATAATACGAGGTAAATGCTTCCACAGTAGATCAGTGAATTCTTGACTTTCTCGGAATTTAGATCAACGAAGGGCAAGTTTCTTAGCGAAACATTTTTAGATACTTTTCTCAGTTCATTGACTATGCCTTGACGTTGCCATAGGAAATATCTCCATAATTTGTATCAAGACTTATCACAGTCAAAAGCTTCAGATAGCGCTAGATTTCCTGACCATCCAGGAACTTGGGTGCCAATACAGATTTTTTCAGAGGAACTGCTCTATTTCCAGCGCACAAAAGTACATGACAGATTTCTACGGAATAGATATCAAGAATTAATATAACATCATTACTGTCTTTAATGGAAGCCTTTTACAGAAGATGAAATGGAACCCGGATCTTGTTTAGGATGCTATCTAAAGTTTCGATGTACTGAGATGTGTCAATTTTTTCCCAATCATGAGGAGTATACCACTTATACCGGAGAACAATATGAGATTGTTAGTTGTGCAAGAGGAAGAATGAATGTAAGTAAACCAAGCAGATTTCTATTGACCTTTAAAATCATCACAAAATATTCCGTATATTAAAGAAGCATGGATAAAAGCTGAAGACAAACTGCAGTTTAAATCACAATTAAAATCACCTACGATCAAATACGGGATTTTCAGTTTAAGGACATCAACAAGAAGCTAGGTTTAACAAGAGCTACAAAACAAGAGCTAGGTTTACTAACTGTTAATTAGAAATCTCTCTCCGAATTTTCATCTTTGTAATCTTTGGGTAAATACACTTTTTATTGCTACGCACTCATCTACTCGAACAGCCAAAAAACAATCACTAGAAAAAAAACACCAGAGTTAAAATTCGATGCTATAAAAGTAAAAGCTCTGTCTTTAGAAGCACAACGCTTAGCTGGAAACGAGAACGTTTTAAAGGTGGCACTAATGTCAAGTAAACCAAGGTTGTGCTTAGTCAGGAAATATTCTTGCAAACACAGAATATCATGATTAGGAAGCAAATTCTCAAGAATAGATATCTTGTTAATAAGACCACCATTAATGTTCCAAGATAGAAAGCGAATATCCATTTATCTACTTAGCTGCCCGTTTATCAGTTTGAGCGTTTCCAGCGCATTTGGTACTGAAACAGGTGTAACCAGATGCTTAACATGTAATGCAAAACACGTACCAAATATTAGAAAAGTCTCCATGGAACCACAGCGAGAGCACAGTTCTGCCTTCTTACAATCAGCAGCAATATATCCTTGTTGATGGCATCTGAAACACCACCTGGGTATGAATATGAATTCCTGGACAGATAACTCTTCATAACCCACCTTCAAAAATTTTTCAAAAGAGAATTGAGATCACTCCGTTGTTCAAAGTAAATATTGTTCACACATGACTTGCCACGCTGTGAAGCTTTGACGCACTTTGGAAATTCTTTTTCGTTCAAATTGCTGTCGGCAGGCCTTCCATTACACCGATGCAGGCGGGAAATATAACAGAGGCTAAAAGGCAATGTTGGGGCTTTTTCATCTGGCCAGCAATTGAGGAGGCAGCGGGTTTACTTTTTACGACAATTTTTCATTCTGATGAGGATGGTTTCACCTCTTAAATTTCATTTACAGCTTCAGGACATATTTTATCAATAATATCTTTCCTTAATAGTGGAGATGAAAGATTGGACTGGCAATTTTTTAACACAGTGGCATAGGTAGGAGGCTTGGATTGGTCCTTTGTGCAAGACGGCTGAGCGGAAGAGGGCGAGGCATATGCTGCTTGCACTGCGAGATGTTGCACATTTAGCTCGGACAAACTGTCAATTCTAAGAGAAAGTTTATTCGTTCCCCAGGTTAACGTTGCAACGATCGCATCACCAATTATTGGAATTTCACGAGGTGAGTATATCACGAATTTCAGAATCATAAGTTTTTCTTTCGGTGCTGTAAATAACCACTTACAAATGTCAAGGACATTTTTATCGTCTATTTGGTATCTAATTAAATGTGTTCCAATTTCAAGCACCTGATGTATAACCTGCTTTGCCTTTAGAATGGAATCATGACTGAAAAAGCTTGTCGACTTAGTAATATTGTTTCGATTTTGATACCATTGATCATTGATCGATAAATAAAATTCAAAATTGGATTTAAAATAATTTTCAAGTCATCCACTATTTCATAATTGTACTTACGGTAGTAATATTTAATAGATAAAAAATCCGCTACAAATCAGTGCCAAATCCGTCGCCAACATTAACTCAGTCAATCACCACAATCGGATAATTACCACAAATTTTAGATTCAAGTGACGTAACGGAAAGTCAGTAAGGAAAAAAAAATCATCCTAACCAGTTCTGAGTAATTATTCAGAATTACTGCTTTGTCCAGCACGTATGTGATTGAATTCCCTTGTAATTAAAATGGTAAAACTTAAAATGTTTTCAAAAAGTGGCGTAATTTTGTCAAAATCCTGGGAGGGGGTGGTTAGGGTCGGATAAAGGGTGATTGGAACGAGTGGGCCCAATCAGGCTCCTTTGTTACCATTAAAGTGAACAAAAAAAGATTTGAATTTTAAAGCAAATTATTTTTGACGACAAGGGATAAATTATGACTTATTCAAATAATCAAAAATAGATTTATTTTAAGTTTGCATTGCTGGAGGAGATTTATTAATGTATTTATTATTATATAATATATACTTTATAATATAGAAAACAGATACCCGTTCAAGTCAGATTTATTGAATTTAATCGGGATACTTTTATAGGCTATTAAAGATATTTTGCACTACGTGCTTGAACTACTTACACGCACGTAAATTACTATGCATGTATATCTTATTTAAATATTTAATATATAGAGAAGGCCCCAATAAAAAAGATCAAATTGGGCCCAGCAAGTATTTAATCCGGTCCTGAAGGTGATTGTAATGTTGGAGCCAATTTTTCCAATTTTGCCGTCTTACAGAAAATACTACTTTTACTACCACAACCTTTTTAACTCTCTGAAAAAAGTACCCAAAAACCTGTAAAATTCTTCACAACCTGCAACCACTTTTAGAAAGTGTTCCAACCTTCTTACCAAAGTTAGTTCAGTCTTCATTGATCGATTCTAGAATTCGAACCAGTGAAGACCAGTTATTTTTTACTGGTCTGTGTACATACTATCGGTCTTCATTGTTCTGAAATATGTCAATGAAAACTGAACTTTCGATGTTTTGAAGTAGAAAAACTAGGACATCATTAGTTGCTATACTAGACGCGATGAGGTCGACAAAAAAGTAATATTGAAATGTGAATTTTGCTGGATAGTATGTAAATATTAATATCGCAGTAACAACCCTCTCTGCTCATCTATTTCAACACAAAAAGACATTTAAATGCACCTGCGATCACCGGTTGAACCTTGTGACACAATTATTCCGTTGTAAAAATAACAAGGTTCGAACGTATTGTACACATTGTATTGTACATAACAAGGTTCGATTGTAAGTACTATTTAGCTATTATTAGTTACTAAAGTACAAAGGTAAATGTTTGCTTTCCTAATACCACATCTTATATGTAAGCAACGGGTAAACTCCTTGCCTCAGGGCAGGTTTTGTCAGATGCAAACCTACGAAATGGCCCACCCCAATGAGAACATCAAAAGACCTTATGTTCACTCAAATATTCAAATTAATCAACTTGCACAATCTCAGAAAGAGCTAGAAGCTAAAACTTTCACTAACTGTAAGGGGGCCAAGGGACTTCAAATATTGTATGAGTGCAAAGAAGAGAGTGAGGAGGGCTAAATATATTTATTTCAAAATAATTCTTTTGTCTTTAGTTCGTTTTATAGTCTAGTACTAAGGTGAATTGAAAATATGCTCATTATGCAAAATATTTATTAGCAACATCTTGGGAATCAATGTAATGACCACAATGTAACTGTAAGAGCGTTCAGACATTATGAGAGCTTTGAATATGACATCCAAGGGCGAGTTGTACCCTGGGAGAGGGAGTTAAAATTTAAATAATGTACTAATATTTTAATTGGGAAAAATATTTGGTTCCAGAAAAAACTCGATCCCGTTGAATAGAAATAGTCTAACAGAAGACATTAATATTAATAAAAAGGAATCAACAAAAGAAAATACCCAGCAAGTTTTTATACTTAATAAAATCTAAACTGCACAGGGCAGACTAGTTTTTAATAGATAAAACTAAAAAAAAATACCAACGATGTTTATACACAGTACTGAAGTTACAGTGGTAGCTGCAACTTATTAAGACACGAAAACGTCCAATAATAACAAAAATATATGATAAAGAAATGATAATCGATAAAAAAAAAACAAGAATTTATTTGAAAGCATTAAACAAAACTTCATAACAGAAAAGTAATCAGTAATTCTAAGGCTAAAACTAATAATAATAAAAAAAGGTACAGAAAATAAGATAACCAAAGATAAAGTGCAGGAAATGAATAAATGAAACCAAAAACGAAGAGAAACTAATAAGAACTCAGGCAGAACAAATACTCAAGTGAAAATAGCCTAGAATATTATTAAACTTAAAACAGAAAAAATCAAAGTCTACATTCGGTTAAAAACCTTATCCAGACAGAAATTTGTGAAAAACAGTTGCTGTTGTTGTTTTCACGAAGTCCCTCATTGCTATTTTGACAATTTTGGTATACTTAAAATTAAACTATAGTTGTGTAAGTATAGTCAGTATAGTTTTGATGATGCACATGAAAGCAAGTTTGCATTTGTCAACTAGAAAGACTAAATATTGGTTCTGATTTTGTTGCGCTAACATGTTAGTGTTTTGGATATAACCTTGTTCAATCTGTTTGCTTTTATTTTGGATTTATGTTTATAATCGGGACACTATTTTGCTGGTTATTTCGAATTCTTTCGGGAAAGACAACCGCGAGGGAATATTTATGGAATAACTGAATATAGATTTATGCTAATAAAAACTAACTGGTTTTAATTTGAACTTATTTATCAGGTGAATGGATGAAGGTGGCAAAACCAAACTTGTTTGGAGCCAGGTAATGAACTATATTTCCTGATCATTAGCATGCGGTCAAAAACAGAGATTTAAGTGAATAGAGCGGTGGAGTTTTCGCCCATGAATCTATTGCAGAAGTAAAGAAAATACTATGGCCAGTCGATGAAAGATTCTAATCATAGGCAGTAAGATAGCGCTGCCTAAGTAAAGAACGATGTGGGCACAATGTTTTTTTTCCTTCATACCCGGGCACTTCGTATTGAAGGAGTTGTCATAGAAACTTCGAGAAGGGCTCATTCAATTGGAAATTGGAGTGGCTAGTGCCCTTTTTAATAGTCAAAAGTAATTGGAGGGCAAATATCCCCCCCCCACGCCCAGCATTCCCTCAAACACGTTCAATCAAAATTTTAAGATAACCATTTTGTTCAGCGTAGTTGATTTCCAGATAAAAAATATGTTTTTGAGGAGGACACTCCCCCACAGCCCTCAGGGCAAGAGTTTTAAGTTATGCCCTGGTGGCATATAAGAACAATGTTGGCACAATGTATTATTTAATAATTTTTGACTTTAGAGCAGGCCACTTCGTATCAAAGAAGTTGTCGTAGAAACTTCGAAAAGGGCTCATTCAATTGGAAATTGGAGTGGTTTGTGCCGTTTTTAAATGTCGAAATTGATTGGAAGGCAACTAACAACCCTTCCACGCCCACCATTTCCCAAAACACATCCAATCAAAATTTTGAGATAGCCATTTTGTTCGGCGTAGCTGATTTCCACATCGAAATTATGTTAGAAAGCGTGATAGCGCCGCCTAAGTAAAGAACGATGTTGGCAGAATGTTTTTTTCCTCCCTACCCGGGCACTTAGTATCGAAAGAGTTGTCGTAGAAACTTCGAAAAAGGCTCATTCGATTGGCAATTGGAGTGGCTAGTGTCCTTTTTTAATAGTCAAAAGTGACTGGAGGGCAACTAGCCCCCCCCACGCCCAGTAGTCCCCCAAACACATCCAATCCAAATTTTGAGATAGCCATTTTGTTCATCGTAGTTGATTTCCAGATAGAAAATATGTTTTTGAGGAGGACACTCCCTCACGACCCTCATAGCAACGGTTTTAAGTAATACCCTGGGGGCATATAAGGTTTTTATAGAGGGTGTTGTCGTAGAAACTTCAAAATAGGCTTATTTGATTGAAAATTCAAAGGGCAAGTGCTCTTTTTAACAGTCGAAAGTGATTGGAGGGCAACTAGCTCCCCCCCCACGGCCATCATTCCCCAAACACCTCCAATAAAAATTGTGAGAGATTCATATTGTTCAGCG
>NC_142795.1:89604172-89645870 GCF_049724085.1 Artemia sp. Qi Xiang Cuo | reverse complement strand
CCCTTTCAATTTGCAATTGAAAATGTCCTTTTTGACGTTTTTACAACATTGCTGTCTACTAAAACCTTACAGACTCCCATTTCATAACGGTGGACCCTGACCAGGTGCTTGATGGGGGGAGGTGGTTTAAGCATTACGGACCTAGGTTCGGAAGATTCCAACGTCGGGTACCACAATGACTCTCTAACTAGGGTTAGTGTATGGGGGGGGGGATAAGGGGGGGGGGAGAGGGGGGTTAAGGGCCCTTTTATCACTAGTAAATATTCAAAAGGGCCTTAGTACGGTGACTGTGCAATCGACTGAGCGCGTTTTCAACATTCTACGACAAAGATTTAAATAAAAAATCTTAAATGCCACCAGGGCATAACTTATAACCCTTGCCCTGAAGACTGCGCGGGGAGTGTCCTGCTCAAAGGTACAATTTGCTGAACTTTAAACTGCAATGAACAAAATGCCTATCTAAAAATTTTTGATTGGATATGTTTGGGGAAATGGGGGGTGTGGAAAGGATAATAGTTGCCTTCCATTCACTTTCGACTATTACAAAGGGCACTAGCCATGTTATTAAAAGGGCACTAGAACTCCCTATTTCAAATCGAATGAATCCCTTTTGAAGTCTACGACGACCCCTTAGGATGTTCGCGGGAAATATGGGCGAAAGAGGGAGGTTAGTAAATCACTTTCGGCTACTGAAAAGGGCTCTAGCCCTTTGATTGTCCAATCAAATGAGCCTTTTTTGAAGTTCCTACCACAAAATCATCTATAAAGCCATATATGTCCACAGGGCATAACTTACAACCCTTGCCCTGATAGCTGTGAGGGACTGTCCTCAAAAACATAATTTCTATCCGGAAATCAACTAAGGTGAACAAAATGGCTATCTCAAAATTTTGATTCTCCGTGATGCGGAGAAATTTTGAAATTTGAACTAAATCAACTTGGGAACCCGGGGGAACATAAGGTATTTATTAAAGTTTGGTTTTATTTTAAGAGTAGAAAGTGATGGAGGGAAATACACTCCCCCCCCCCCCTGACCCCCTCGCTTTTCACACGTACTTGAGCAATATTGTGGGCTAACCCTAAGGTTGAAAACACTCCCACAGCAAAATATAAATTTTACCAGGGTCAACGTAAACTGCTAGATCACTGAGGCACAGGTTGTAAATGATGGCGAGGAGCCAAATAAGTTTCTTGTGAACTTGTTGTTTATATAAACTTCGAATGGGACATGGGATTAGAAATTAGAAGCTATAGTGCCCTTTTCAAGAGCCAAAAGTGATATAATGGCAATAAGCCCTCTCCTCCCCCCCGCGTTCATAATTTCCTGGAAAATACATCCAATCAAAATTTATAAACTTCTATTTTCTTCGGTATTTTCAAAAGGGCTGGACGTTATGCTTTTGTAGATATCAACCCACAGACTCCTCAGGACACCGTCTCTACGTTGTGCAAGTCGTTAAATGTTGATACTGGGCAGATGTTTTTGACTGCCCATAATTATTATTATTACTATCCAAAAATAAATGGGACATTCAGGTGAGACTTTCAGAGAATGTCGAATGGAATATTGAACTAAATCATGGCACGTCATGTGTATACGGGTTGTCAAAAAGGGCTTAACTCCGGAATGACTGAGTGTATTAGTTTGGAACTGTCAGGGAATGACACGAAGGATGACCAAATGACCAAAAAGATAATATCTGCATGCTACTACTACTACTGCTACAACTACCACCACTTCTACTGTTACCACTATTACTACCACACAACTATATTTAAATATTGAGGGGAAATTTGAACTAAATAAAAAGACACTACGTGCACACACATTATCAAAAAAGCGAATCTCAAGCATGGATTTCGGTAATAAGTTGGAACTTTCAGAGAATGCTTAAAAGCTGTACAAAACTGTACAAAAACGTGCAGAAATTATTTGAAAAAAACTACGTTTTCTAAAGAGTTAAAGAGGCTGAGTTACAAGGTCGAACCTTAAAACGTACAGGGATTAGGAGGCACAGTTGGGGGGCTGCCGCCCCCCAAACCCAATCCAATCATTTATTTTTTTTTATTATCCACGCCTACAGGCCACAGTTGAAAAAAAGAGGCGACCCACCACAATGTTAAGCGATTTCAGGTCCTAGAGGTCGCAGAGAGACGGCATTTTGTAGCCCAAGCTCAAACCAAGAAACTTGCAAAATTTCATCCTCCTCCGACTTTATCTTCATGGGGTAAACTGGGCCGGAAGTTCGGACCCTCCCACCACAGCCCCCCTTTAACGTTGTCCGATTGGGCTGAAATTTAGAGGTTCAGCTTTCCTAGGGCCCGGGAGCTTATCCTCGAAATTTCAGCTCAATCCGATCACTCCTTCCCTGTTTTCAAAAAACCAAATATAGCCACTTAAAATTCATCATCATCATTTCTTTTTTCTTCTTAGCCACGCCTACAGGCCACAGTTGGCAACGAATCCGGTTGAATGAGGACTCATTCGAAGCAGAATTCGACCTGTTAGGGCCTTTTGATATTTTCAGACCGAAAAAATTATCCCCCGAATTTACATTTACGAAAAGCCTCGTTTTCCTATATTAGCCCATGTTAATTTTTCCCACCACAACCCCCCTTTAACGTTGTCTGATCGGGCTGAAATTTAGAGGATAAGTTTTCCTGGGGCCTGGAAGCTTATCCTCGAAATTTCAGCTCAATCTGATCACTCCTTCCCTGTTTTCCTAAAACCACATATCAAGATTTTTGGGAATTTGCTTGCGTCAAAAATAGCTTCCATTTGCTAAACAACAATTACTATTGTGTTGTATAGTCTAGCGATTGATAGTCCAGACTATCAGGCGGAAAACCCGGGTTCGATTCACCATTAGAGCAACTTTTTTATATACTGAATTTAAACTTTAAAAATAAACTCAGTTTCTTTTTTAAATTATTTGAAAAAAATTACGTTTTCCAAAGAGTTAAAGAGGCTGAGTTACACGGTCGACCCTTAAAACGTACAGGGATTAGGAGGCACAGTTGAGGGGGCTGTTACAGAGGCTGAGTCACAAGTTCGAACCTTAAAACGTACAGGGATTAGGAGGCACCCTGTACGACGTGATTTGAGTATTCAGGAATTAAAAGCCTTAACACAAGAATGTTCAAGAGCGGAGGGTTTGGGGGGTGGCAGCCCCCCAACTTTAACTCCTGACACGATCAGCTAACAGTTAGTCAACCAATATTAAGCAATAAACTGTACAAAAACGTGCAAAAATTATTTGAAAAAAACTACGTTTTCTAAAGAGTTAAAGAGGCTGAGTTACAAAGTCGAACCTTAAAACGTACAGGGATTAGGAGGCATAGTTGGGGGCTGCCGCCCCCAAACCCCCGCTTTCGCAGCCTTTAAATATAAAAAAATTCTTTAAACTGAAAGTAAGGAGCGACATTAAAACTTAAAACGAACAGAAATTATTCCGTATATGAAAGAGGCTGTGCCCTCCTCAACGCCTCGCTCTTTACGCTAAAGTTTTTATTGTTTAAAAAAAAGAGTTGTGAGAAAGTCAAACTTCAGCGGAAAGAGCGAGGCGTTGAGGAGGGCACAGCCTCTTTCATATACGGAATAATTTCTGTTCGTTTTAAGTTTTAATGTCGCTCCTTACTTTCAGTTTAAAGAAATTTTTTTTATATTTAAAGGCTGCGAAAGCGGGGGCTTTGAGGGGCGGTAGCCCCCCAACTATGCCTCCTAATCCCTGTAATTTTTAAGGTTCGACCTTGTAACTCAGCCTCTTTAACTCTTTAGAAAACGTAGTTTTTTTTCAAATAATTCTTCTATAAGACTCAAAAGCGTCTGCAGATCTTGCGGTGTACTAGCCACCAAAGCAATATCATCTGCAAATAATAGTAGTGATAGTTTATGGGTCCCTAGACTAACTTTCGGAGCCCATCTATTCTCTAGAAAATCAACAACATCATTTATAAAAAAAATTAAACAAATTAGGAGAAAGAGTGCTGCCTTGTTTTACTCCCAGCTTAATATTAAAAAGCCTAGAAAACCTGTTACCAACTAATACGATTCCACTCACACAAATATACATACTCACTATCAACCTCACAAACAAATGAGGGTGGCCAATTCTAAACAGGGCATCCTTCAATAGCTCTCTGTTGACGCTGTCGAACACCTTGTGGAGGTCCAGAAATCCCACATAAAGACAAGTTTTTCCCTTTCCATATATATCAATTAATGCCTTTAAAATAAATATTGTATCTACCGTCCCATACCCTGTCCTAAAACCTCCTTGTTCTTCATGTATTATATTATTTTTATTTAACCATTTAGAAAGCCTGGTATCTAGTATTTTTTCCATTACCTTACTTAAAGCAGGGACAAGCGCAATTAAACGATAATTCATGTGCAACTTAGGGTTTCCTCTCTTAAAAAGCGGCATAAGCAATGATGTCTTCCACTCATTTGGCCATTGTCCTGAAGTTAACACCTTATTACAGAGAAAGACAATTATCAACATAAAAATTGAAAGAAAATTCTTAAATAATGTTATTGTACACCATCAACACCCGCAGTCAAACCTCCTTTTAAATTCTTGAATACAAACTTAATCTCATCATTACTCACTTCCCCTACTAAATCATAATCATGTTCCTTCATAGGATAAACAACCATCTCTGTGGTATGTGCTACCTCTTGTATTTCTACACAATCACCTTCCAAGCTTCCCAGGTAATCAAGCCATGAATTGGCGTCTGGAGCCACCTGTGTATTTCGTTTTTCATTTCAAATATCATACCTTATATAATCCCAAAACGTCTTAAAATCTTTATATCTAAAATCATCTGCAATATCCAGTTTCTTCTTAATCTCAAACTCTTTTTTTCCTTTTAATTAACCTTTTATAATCTCTTCTTTTATCTTTATATTCGGCTAATCTTAAACTTTGATCTTCAGCTCTAACACATTCTTTTAAATGACTAAATAAATATATGACCTTTTCTTTCATTAACTTACATTCCAAATCAAAATATCGCTCTTTTTTTCTTTTTTTTCAGTTTACACGATACTGCACAACTGCAAATTATTTCATTTAACTCTAAAATTATACCATGTATATCTTCCATCTTCTTCTAACGCTTTCAACTTATTTGTTACATGCAACTTCATAAGCTCCCTTTTAAATGTTTCAAAATCATTATCAGTTAAATCATATCTAATTCGTTTTCCTAAGCCCTCTAATCTAAGCTACCCATTACATAAATTTCTAACTCGAGGAACATGATCCTGAAGCTTTCAGTCTTAAGCTCAAGCTTAATAGCTCTATGATCGGATCCAACTAAATCTAGTACATCAATATCAATTGATTCAGGTACAAATTTCGTATTAATCAGCGCATAATCTACAACACTTGGCGTTGGGCCCGAAAGGCAAGTAAACTCGCCCCGACCCTTATCATTTCCAAACCTTCCATTCGCAATGATCAGACCATGTTCCCCGCAAAGCGCCAGGAGCTTTCTTCCCCAAACATTTATTTTTCTTTTTTCATCCTTATTACTTCGCTGTATTCTACAACAAATTGGGACCAAATCTCCTAAATCTGGGATAAAAAATCAGGAACCTCAACCTCAACGCCGGTATAAGCATTAAAATCCCCCATCAAAACGCACTCAAAATCACCATAACTTTCTTGTATTAGTGACAGTTCATCATCTAAAATTTCTCGACTATACGAACTATTTTGTGGAGGGATATACACAACGCCCAAAATTAATCTCTTCCCACATTTAAAACAAATACGCCACCAAAGTAAATTTTCAGATCTACTATTAACTCTTTCATAACCATATTTAGCTGATGATTTAATCAAAACCAAAATACCACCATAATGTCTGTTATTTTTTGCTGGTTTACGCACAACCTGTTCAACCAAATACCCTGGGAGAGGTGATATAGGAGAATGATCGTTCCATGTTTCAATAAACGAAATCGCATCAAACGAAAGTAATTCATCATATAAATGAGGCAGCTTATCACGTAGTCCTTGTATGTTCCATTACACTAAACTCAGTATATGGCTCCTTATTTCCTATGTATCTATGCTTTCTGTAAGTGCATTAATATCACTAGCCATTTCTTGGAGTTTCTCGTTCCTGGCCTCTGTCGGGGGAAAGGCAAAACGGTAGTACTCACGACTGCGACTATTAATATCTATTAACACTCGCTGTCTATTATCAACAAAATCACGGGAAAAACCACTGCGAGGTCTTCTGTTAAGCCCTTTTCTTTGAGAATGGTTTCCTCTGGGTGCCACGTTACGAGTGGCTGGTCGATGTAGGTCATTAGGGCTAATAACAGCAGTAGCAGGCCTTTTAGTTGCCGATACTGCCGGAGAATAGGCTGTTGATTGAATCACTGTCTTGGCATCACTATCACTGGCATCACTATCTAGCCCCATTGGGATAACAGCAGGGTAATTTGGGAGCCTAGCACTAGGAGGTGGACCAAGATTTTTAACTGGCACCAAGTTACTTTTAACCTCAATCACAGCCTTTCCATCGTACCTGAATAGTCGGCCTCGGATAAACAGCTTGTCACCTCGTAGCTTTGCATCACGGCCGTCGTTCTGTGCAAGATTCATAATTTCCTTTAAGTGTTTACGGGCTTCTCTTTGTTTAGCCGTGTAATCTGGGGCCACCGATAGACCTACCTTCTCAATAAGGAACTATTTCTTAAGATGTAGTCTCTGATTTCGACCGAGTTTAGCTTCACTACTACTGGCCCTGATTCATGGGCGCCCATATGGGGGGGGCAGGGGGGGGCTCTTGCCCCCCCCCCCGGGCTGAATGATGCTGCCGTATTTTTATATTTTTGTTCTGAGATTTCTATTATATAGCATTAAAAGTAGCAATTAGAACCAATTAGGACCTGAAATCGCTTAACATTGTGGTGGGTCGCCTCTTTATAGAGGCACAAGTGTGCCTCCTTGATATATTCTTAAGGTTTTCTTAAAGTTTTAAGTACTGTGAATAAATACTGACTCAAGGGTGTACGAAGAAAATATATTAAACAATCCCTTAAAATGATATCTGAACATAGTCAGACATATTGTTGTTTATAGCCACATATGGTCGAAATTCCGGCAGACATGTTGCATCTTTTGGAAGATTTTGATACCCGCTTGGGCACTAGCGGTGAATTTCAGCCGCTAGCAGATACATCTTTCGATAAAATGACACCTACCCCAGCAGAGATAGAAAAAAATGGAATCAGACATCTTTTAACTCCTGAGACTGACTCTCAAGGTCGATTTTGCGTGACCGACGTTGGCCATTTGGCTCAAGTTTCAGAAGAAAGCCTAGGAGAAGCCAGTAAATGTAATTTAGAACCATTCTTGGGCATTTATAATTCTGTAGTTCTTGATGCCAATAAAGGTAAGAACAATTTCTGCAAATGACTCATTCAATCAGTAGAATTAAATCTTTGGCAATGAACAGTCTATTTAAATGTCACACGAGATACTTAAACAAATTGCGCCGTATATTCTCTTGTGAGGATTTACAGCTGATGTTGGGGTCTTTAAATCAACGTCTTTTAGATTTATCGTGACGATAGGCAGTTTTTTTCTTAATTTACAATATATCGTCCCCTGAGAGCGGTTTTGTCGTAACTAAGGTTTTCAAATTTCCGAGAAAAACGACTTTGAAAATTTCACCTTTGCTGGAACTTACATTGTACAACTGATTTTCTTCGCAAATACATAAAAAAAAGAGAAAAAATAACAAGGAAGGTCTCCCCAATATGAGATGGAAAAGGTAAAGTTTTCATTGTCGAAACTTGAAATGAAATACAGATACGACAATCCGCCCTAAACGAAATGGGAGTAAACTTAGATACGATAAAATGGTGTGGGCTGCCTATTCTTTTCACCATGAAGATACGACAAACGAGTTCTCATGCAGCAATACTATTTGAAAAAGTATAAAAATTACAAAAAACGTCAGAAACGTTTATTTTTTGTTGAGTTTCTTTGCCGGCCGCCCTTTTTCTTAAGCGGAATCCTCCTCTGGACAGGGATCTCGCGTAGACGGAGAGGCTTACAAACGTTCAGCATTCCCCTTGGCCTTGTAGTACTGTTCAATCTTGGTTTCAAAATACTCCTTGTCTTGGTTGGGGATGAACTTTAAGAGATACTTGACATCTTTGATTTTCGCCTCAGGTAGATCAATCTTTTTGCCACAAAGTTTGGGCAAAACAAGACGTTCAACAACACGGACAGACGAAGCGTTGGGACACTTTTTAACCGAAGTACATTCTTGTGATATAGTAGCCATTTGCAAGTCTCCAGAGAAGGAAGTTTTGAACCAAACTCTCTTAGTGTTATCCTGACGGAACTCAAGTCGTTTTACCTTTTAATACGGTACCAACCAGTACTTTTAAAGCGTTGCTGGCTTTTTAAAGTCAAAGAACTTTGACTGGGTCATTTTCAGGACATTAAAAGGCTGTATCCTTCTTACTTTCAGTAACTTCCTCACCAGATCTAGAGGGGAAAGCAAATCAAGATGCTTTTGCCCCCGCTCAATAGTGCTAGGTACAGCATCAACCTCCTGTATACTCGAATGACCTGGTTCACAATACTTCATAACCACTTGTTCTCAGCGCGGAAATTTTCTTAGAACATCTTGGAAGGCGAAGCTTATAATTGAGTTTCGGTTCTGGGACACGCAGGAGTCCGACCAAGTAATTAATTGGCAGATATCAGGGTAAGTATCAAGGACTTTTTCCAGTATGGCCACTAGTCCACTAGCTATTTCGTTTGCTCCACGTCCAGCCTCAAACTCGGACCAAATGCAACAGTATACCTCATTGATTTTCTCTCCAGTCCTTCTCTGTAATGAAAGAATTGCCGTGAGGTTGAATGTAGTTATCTTCCTTTTATAGAAAAATGAAGAAACATTACCCCGGGGCAGCGGAAAAACATTCTCCAGATTAAAACAAAGTAGGGGAATAGATAGGTTTGACCTGTGCACGTCACGTTCAATCTTGGTCTCAATTTTACTTTCCACATGAGCCTCATGCTTGTGTTTTACTTCCTGATCCATTTCAATTCGGTTTTCTTCACTTACACGTTTTTCCTCGCAGACATCACATTGATCTGTTTTCTGAATATAAAATGACAAATTAAACTGCGTGTTGAAGATCTCACGATACTTGAACTCACTAACATCATTTCTTGCTAGTTCTCTGCAGTATTCCTGATACAGTTCATACATTTTGCTAATGTTTAGATTTGCCTCCAAGAATTTTCTGGTAGACTTGGCTCGAGCATAATGCGATTCAACGCACGGGAAAGATTCAATATGCTTTTTCATTAGTTCAATGTCCTCGTTACTAGTTTTGGTTCGAGGTACCTGTACTGCCTTTGGATTTGGCACACCTGTTGTAGCAACATTTGAATGTGCGTAGTAAACTCTTCTCTCTGAAATATCAAGAGTAGCCAAATAAAATGTCTTGCAAATCCGGACTGTTTTCGTGTTAACGACAAAACAATATCGCAGTGTGCAACTCCTGCGCGTCTCCACTTTCTTCTTGGTTTTAGTCTTGGTTGGAACGGTCTTAGTTGTTTTCAAGTAAAACATTTTCTTCATATCCTTACTTAGTCTCCAGAAATCATCAAAAATCTTTTGTCTCTCTTCAGAGGCAATAGCCTGACTGCAATTGTAATGACAATCCTTATTACAAACAACATCCTTCACTTTCTTCTCTTTCCCATGAGTTTTCTGGTTGTTAGGATTCATATATACAGTACCAGAGTTTACTGCTGCCTTGATCTTTGTCTTAACCCAGTTCTTCCTATCTGAAATTCGTTTTCTGGTCTTTTTACGTGAATTAGGATGATCCACTGTATTGCTTTGACTATTTAGATCTGGCTCGGTTGTCTCTTGTACAGGTTCAGCATTATTGGGAATCTTGAGGTGCTACTGATTTTTTTCTGCCAATGAACCTGTTATGGCACTTGAACTAGAACCACAGCCAACACTGACATTAACCTCTGAAAAGAGATTATAATCCACATTTTCTTGAAGAGCCTCAGCTACTTCCTGATCAGATTCTCGGAAATTTAGTTCTGAAAGGCTGCTTGCATCTAGTTCAGGTCGATGGAGAGGATCACTGCCTTTTTCTGAATCAGAAGATAGATCTTCCTCGCTAGAAAAAACTAACAAAAAACTATAGCTTAAGTCTTGAGTACACCAGTCAGAAAAGTTCAAGGAGGCACACTTGTGCCTCTTTAAAGAGGCGACCCACCAGAATGTTAACCGATTTCCGGTCCTAGCGGTCGCAGAGAGACGGCGGTGATCGCATTTTGTAGCCTAAGCTCAAACTAAGAAACATGCAAAATTTTACCCCCTCCGACTTTATCTTCATTGGGGAAAGTGGGCCGGAAGTTTCACCACAGCGCCCCTTTATCGTTTTCCGATCGGGCTGAAATTTAGAGGATAAGCTTTTCTAGGGCCTGGGAGCTTCTCCTCAAAATTTCAGCTCAATCCGATCACTCCTTCCAAAAACCAAACATCCCCACTTAATGTTCATCAAGTTATTTTTTTTTATCTGACATGCCTACAGGCCACAGTTGGCAACGGATCCGGGTGAATGAGGACTCATTCGAAGCGGAATTCGACCTGTTAGGGTCTTTTGATATTTTCAGACCGAAAAAATTATTCTCCGAATTTACATTTACGAAAAAACTCGTTTTCATATAAGAGCCCATGTTAATTTTTGAAATTCCTAAAATCATAGTATTTCATTATTAAATTAGATCAAAATATTCCTCTTAACCTGACAAGACCGACTGCAAGCTTCCAAAAATTCTAGCTCTTTCCCAGAATTTTTTTTGTCGAAAAACGAAAATCTTACTTTGTATTTGCTTGCGTCGAAAACAGATTGCAGAGACTAAAAATAATTTAACAAGAGTCTCTGATGGTACAAGGTTCGAACTTGTGACTCAGCCTCTTTAACTCTTTAGAAAACGTAGTTTTTTTCAAATGATACTACACAGGGGCGGATCCTGCCTTCCAATCTCGGGGGGAAATCTCGACAAAGAGGGAGGGTGTGTACAGAAATTTTTCGGTACTTTTTAAACACATCTTTCGATCTTTTTCAAAGCTTACAGATTCTATCTCATAAAATCCCTAAAACAGTATTAAAAGTGGAGTTTATAGTCAGTCTAGGGGAGTGGGGGATCTTCATAATATTGTAATTGCAACACATAGTAAAGGAGAAGCACTCAAAGATCATTTCTGTAGTTAGATGGTGGTCAAGCTCCTGTATGTTGTGTGTGGGTCAGATCACTTAGATCTTTAAGGGTGTGTCCAAGCTTGGAAGCTGAAGCTAAAGGAAGATCCAGAGCTGTAAATTGCTTAACAGACAGGCTGTTGGCGGAGTTACGACAAAAATACCCATGCAATTTTCCCATATAAGGTACGACAAAACCGCTCTTAACAAAACGGCAAAATGTGAGATACGATAAACGAGAAAACTAGAATTGGGGCACTTCTAGCTGAGCTACAACAAAATGATTGACGGAATCGGATAGAGCAAAAAATTTCACGTTAGATGGCAGTCCTAACTCCACTTCCCGAAAAAGTCGCAGATACGACAAAACCGCTCTCAGGGGACGATATAGTTTAAATGAATTTCAAAAATAAATTGAGTTGAATGTTGACTTGCTTTTTATTTCTTAGCTTAGAAAGGTAATGTTTAATAGTTAAGATGCCCAAAATAGTTCAAATGCAACAATTCGAATTGATTCGTAGGTCTTTTTCTTTAATCAAATCTTGACAATTATCGTTTTGATAACCGAAAAAAATCCCTTGTGAAGCTCTAAACCTATAAAATCCTCGTTGGCTTTACAGATAAGAACTTTTGTTTAGTCCGAGTGAAGGCATTTTTAGGCGATGGTATTCAAATTATCCAAGAAGACCTCAAATCAATCTCAGACAGTTAATGCCCCCCTACTAATAAAATGCTCCCCCTACTAATAAAATAAACAAAATTAGATCTAAATTTAAAAAATAAGATTGAATTTTATGTTGTTTTTTTATTTCTAAGTTACAAAGTGGGGTGGGGATGTTAAATATGGTGGTAAGATCCTGGGAATAGTGCTAATGGAAAATTTTTAAAGGATTATTTCTTCATCAGATATTGGCAATCATCTTTGATTTTGATGTAAGATATTTAACCCTTAAATTCCTCTCTGTCTCTACAGATTAAAAATACCTATTGAATAAAACTTTTATTAATTAAATGAATTTTCAAGATGTTTTCTGTATATCATATTGTATTTCTTGGATCAGAGGTATTTTACAAAACAGACGGCTATTATTGACCATTTATACTGTAGTGTTAACAGTTTTAAAACATTTCATAGTTAACACCAACTATTTGAGGAAGGGGGTAGTGGATCTTTCTGTCCGGGTAGGGGATGCCTGAAGACTCTAAAACCGTTTTCTAACTTAATTTTTTACTTTTTATATAGCCTTCAGATGAATATGAAGGGAAGATTTACCTGTTAGCTTCCCAGTCATTTGTTGAAGAAGGATTAAACGGTCCATATAATATAGATATTTAGGGTGATCTCCACTTGCGGCCAATCTGATTGTGAAATACGACTATATTTAATATAAAATAAAAGATTACAGTCATATGCCTGCTGACTCTTTTTTTATTATTATGACCGAGATTGTTGATTCGGGTTTTTAAACCTAGATATAATTACGCTGAGGTATTTCATTTCGTTATATTTCCTTCAATTGCAATAATCTCAGGGAATATGGGAAAATTGGAAAATAGTCAACGGAACTTTAAACTATTTGCAGAAACCAGATTGAATAGCTGTGCGTTGATGAGGTGGAGTGTACTCATTACTAAACGAGAGACGCAGTTTGCCTTATAAGGGGTGTGTTGTCCAAATTTTAAATGTAGGTTTTGGTCTCTTTTTTTGTTTTATATGTAAGTTTCCTGTAGCTGAAGAGGAGTTAATTTCTGTAAAGAAAAAAATTATATATGGCCACGGGGGGGGGGGGCACCGACTAAAGAGCAGGACTTGGCCAAAAAATTCTGGGAAAACCTGTAATTGAGGTATTATTTGCTATTCAGCTGATAAAAAAGTTGGCAGTTATTTTTGTGTTGTGACACCTTAAAAGGAATCCCACTTTTCAGTATCAATGTATTTATTATTGACTTGATTTCGGATTTTGTGCCATTTCTGTTTATTCTATAAAAAATCATTTCAGTTTTGTAATATTTGTTTGTAAATATATATTATTTTGTATTGTTAATTTATTTTAGGTTTATTTCTTTTACGTTTATGCTAATTTGTAAATTTAGTGCAAACTCGGCTATAGAATGCGAAACATTCCAATTATTCATTTTGACCGTATACCAGGTAAGTGCTGCCATACCGATTAATTTTTATAAGTTCTTCGGTTTTTACAAGTTTACCACAGGCTGCATATTCTTTTTAATTAAGTTCAGTGGCCATAGTCACATTTTATGACCAAAGAGAAAATAATAGTAATTGATCTTTCGGTACTGTTTTAGTAGCCGAGCAACACGCGAGAAGTGAAGTTTGGTTAATGCCAATGAATAAATAAAAGTATAATAAAAATATAATAGTTCATGAACAAAATTTTGCTATATAGGTGCACATAAGGGGGGGGGTATATCATAGAATATATTAAATACGTAACCTAACCTAGGTACCTTTTTTCACCATTTCAATCCAAAAAAAAAACTAAAGTTTAAATATATTAAACGGAGTGAGAAACTCCTGTGCAATGCTCAGCATAGGAATTCTCGGTTGAAAGAACCTGATCGACTAGTTTCTTTTGTCATGTTCGCTATACAATATCTCGCATGTTGCCCGGCTGCTAAAACAGTACCGATCTTTCTTTACATTCAACATAACTGAGGTTTAAAGCCCTGCATCTAACTGTGCGAGCTTTATAGCCTGGACAAGTCCGTTTTATTTGATCGTGTTTCACTCAAAATGTATGTGAAGCTTCTGTGTCAGAAAAGGAAGCTACTTTTGTTTCACCCATTGTTGCCAGGGCTGGATTTAAAGTTTTGACGCTTGTAGGCCCAAGGGTTTTTGCCGCTCCGTTTTTGCAAGATTTCCGGGGAAATCCCCGAAAACTCGGGGATAGTGGAAACATTGAACAAGACGCAACCGATGAGCGAAAAGTAATGAAAAAGAAAGGTGATACTGAACTCTCAGCTGCCGATCTTGGGAGACATCTGACAGCTTATAAGTGGCAATGGAATTACTGTGTTGTTTAAAATGATTTCTCTTTAAATAGCCAGCGCGGTGGCGGAGTGCACCTGGCAATTTGACGATAAATCAAGTCCAGTTTTTGTTAAGAAAAAAATCGCTCAGTGATAATTTATTGCGTCCTCTGACATTGTGTGCCCCTAGGCCCAGGCCTTGTGGGCGTACTGGTAAATCTTGGCCTGGATGTTGCTACGTCTAACATTGAGCCAGTAAAAATAATGTAAACCTACTTAGCTCTTTCGCATGAAATCACAAGCCGATAAAAATAAATGTTTTTTATTTATTTATTTTTTTAATTTTCATCTATGTGTGTTAATAAAGGAAGGAGTTGAGTATTGAGCATGAAGTTAGGGGTAGCAGGGCACATGGTGTTGTTGCTATGTTATGTTTCACCTCTTCTGACGTCAGGAGCACTTTTTATTTGATTTTTGTATATTTAATTAGACTTTCTCCATATTAGGACCTGGCATTTGGGCATAATATGGTTTAGAAATACTTTGTGGCCGCCCGAAATAAAAAAAAATAACTTTGTGTGATCCTCCATGTTAGGAGCATAAAGTGCTTGTAACAGTGTAGAATACAAAACAAATATTAGTATTACAACAGTGTCATGCCGTAGCCATAATATGAAAAGATTATAATATAACTAATGTTTACTGCGATTGACAATGATATATCACATTTTAAAAAATGTACTTGTATTAAGTTTTTTGTGATAATCTTCATTAAATAAAATAAATTTAAAAATGGAAATATTATTCCCCTTTGTTTTTCTTTGATTAAACTTCAGCTGATAGTTCCCGAAGCAATCTATCGAAACTTTAATGGATATTAAATCTAAAAAGTTCGAAATAGTGATAATATTTCTGCATGAAATAATTGTTCGGCATTATAAATTTGTTGCATTTACCCAGGGTTCACACGAGTGAAATTCGCTTATCGTCCATGTTTTTCCAACTTTGATTATTTTGCCTGTAAGTTTTGGGCGACTTGAAAATCCTGTGTTAACAAAACTATAACTAAATTGCTCATTGATGCGATTGACGATCAATATATATTGCAGCAATTTTTCTGTTTTAACCAAGGGTTGGTTCAGTTTTAATATATTGACAAGACCTTTGTTCACGGTATTGCTTTTTTCATTTGAAATTCAGTTTATTCCAATGTAAAAAAAATTAATTAGCTAATTAAACTTGTCGGTGCCTATAATATGTTTAGTTTTTAATAAAGCAAGAATACCTCTTTAGCCTTTTTGGGGATTTAGAGGGGTGGCAAAACCGCACTAATTTTTCTTCATTTCCATTTGCATTAAGTTTACCTCCATCAATCTTTACAGTTTCTGTTAAATCATTTCTTGATTCATATTAGTTTCTTTCTTTTTAGATTTAATATCTTAAATAAAATAACTTTAGATTTGAAGAACAACTTGAAGTGTTCTTTCAAGTAATCCTCTGGTTTTAGAAATTACCAAAACAAAACCTAAATTTTTCAATTAATAAGGGTTTGGGAGCAAAAATTCCAAAGTGTGCTTTTAACAACCCTGGCCTCGAGTGTGCATAAATAGCTCACCGAGGCCTAATGCTCTTATTATCTAACTAGAACACCTGTGAAGAGTAAAATCAATTGTGTGATAGACAGATAGAAATAATATCTACCAAACATAATAGAAAAGTAAGCAACTACATGCTTACGAAAATAAAAATAATTGTACCTCTCACAAGAGACCCCAAAAAATATCAGAAGTCGTTAATCTTTTCTTTAATCAAATTGTGCCTTTCCAAATAGTGTTCCTACTCCGTTTTTTTCGAAAACCTATCTTTTAAGTCCTACTTTTTTGGGCCGGTTTATAGACAAACTGGAAATTCAACAGACAGCCCCCAAAATTATTCAATGCGTTTAAAATTCAAGATACTCTTGAGAAAGAATCATAACACACTGAATATTAAAATTTTAAATGATGAGGATAGGCTGGGCAAAAAAGGTTGGAAGTGTTCGGTGCTGTGAAACGGTTGATCTGTCATAAGCTTCTTCATCCGTCCCTGTACGGATGCTGTACGGTGCTGTGAAACGGTTGATCTGTCATAAGCTTCTTCATCCGTCACTGTACGGAGCTGGAATCTCCTGATGTTGTGGTGTCTCTGTTGCTGTGGAATGGTTGATCTGTCATAAGCTTCTTCATCCGTCCCTATACGGTTGCTGTACCGTGCTGTGAAACGGTTAATCTGTCATAAGCTTCTTCATCCGTCCCTGTACGGAGCAGGAAAATCCTGCTCTTGTGGTGTGTCCGTTGCTGTGGAATGGTTAATCTGTCATAAGCTTCTTCATCCGTCCCTGTACCCAAGGCCGTACTCAGAGGGGTGGTTAGGGGGGTTTAAGCCCCCCCCCCCCGTACTCGACTCGTAAAAACGTAACAAAAATGGATATAAACAAATTTTGTATGCGTTTATTTTCTGTAAACCCCCCTCCCCCAAAAATATTTTTTTTGGGTAAAACCCCCTCCGAAAAAAAAATTTTGTACGGCCTTGCCTGTACCTAAAAGGAAAATCCTGCGGAAATCTTATGGTGTCTCGGTGAACCTTTCACTAGTTTGCCTATTTAGAACCGTTGCTGCAAACAACGCTGCTGGGTGCCCCTGAGGAGTACCACCCCCTTAGGAAATTATAGACTAGTAAGTGGCATAGCAATGCAATTGACTTCAGTTAATGTAAATTCTTCTCTATTTTGTTGGTTTTGGCTGGCTCTTTCAGGATAAGTGACCTCTTCCTAGCTATGTTACTTATTGCGGGTGCCTCTCCACTGTAGTATATATTTGGACCATGCACATATAATAAGTCTTAGCTAAAGGAACTGAGATTGCTCGAGGAGGACGTCAATTCTTGTTGATGGAAGATCACCGTGAAGTCTGTAAAACCATGTAGTAAGATTAATTGCGGGAAAACGGCTATGAGGCTCAAATGGGCTGAATTCGCATTTTAGCGTCAATAAACCAAAAACAGACAACAAAATTATTAAAGGATCAATGTCAAATACGTAAAAGTGTCAAAAAATAAACTCATAGAATTAAAAGGTCAATGTCAAATTAGCAAAAATATCAAAACAATGAAAACTCTTAAATTAAAAAAGGGAATAAAATAATTAAAGCAAAAACAATTTATTTATGAGACCAAAAAAAAGAAGCTTTAAATTTGCAAAATTAAAGTTAATATTATACGGTAAAAGGGAGGGAGGGGGGGGGGTAGATTAACTTAGGTAAAAGTGAAAAGATGGCCTGGATAAAAGCAATTATATGGCCTCTAGTCGACACTTTTATTTGGGCCAGAAGGGGGATTTTATTTGAAGAAGAAGATGGGCGGCAAGGTTGACGGGGCTAATATTGAAGTTGCGGACATGGTATTGAAAAAAACCTCAATTCAGCTTATAGGCCCAGTGACTCGGTGCTTTCAATTAATACGCCTTTTTAAGCGACGATAGGATTAAAATTGTATTTCCACATCACAAAAATATTATAATAAAACATTAATAATAATAAGGTCACAACTAAAAAAAAAATCAACTTGAGTATAGTCTCCTCTCTAAGACTGGTGGGACTCGCTGCTTTTCTGGAGGCCATTACATTTTTAATTATCGAAATCAGTGGTTTTCAAACTGTGGTACGCGTACCCCGGGGGGGTGCGCAAAAATTTTTAGGGGGTACACGGTCGGCCAACAAAAAAAAAATAAATAAAACAACCCTTTAACTCTATGACTGGCAATTTTATTTTGTATTTTGGCTACAGTTAACTTATGACCGGTAACTGAGTAGGGGTACCTAAAATGTTTTGTGGGTAAAAAGGGGTACAGTATCTAAGTAAGTTTGAGAACCATTGATCTAAATAATATAAAAATTGCAATGGGGAACGTTACAAACTTGAAGTTTTGAACTGGGCGTGTCAGGAGTTTCAGAAACTCATCTCCTAGGATTAGGAAACGAAACTAAGGGCTTTAAAACTCCATTAATTTGGTAGGAAGGATAGGGCACTTGGATTGAGATTGTGGCCTATGATAAATAATGAACATATCTACGATTTTTTTGGGTAATTATTGTTTAATTTGACTTAAAGCAAAAATTCACGATATCCTATGAGAAAATATTTTCAAGCTCCTGCCAAAATATCGCTTTGAATTTTCAGATTATAGAGAAAAGTTGAAAATTGTAAAATAAGGGTTTACCTAATATTTCTTGATACTTTCACTCAAGCTTTCATGAGTATGTATTTGATTTTATGCCACTTTTGATAAATTATCGGGTATTCCGGCAGTTTCAATCATTTTTCCCTTGGTTAGCCTCGTCACATATATTTTTGTATAATTATATTAGTGGTGTTTTTTTTGCGTGGTTGGTTCCGTGGTTTAATCGTGTTTTGCCATTTTTGCGTTTTCGACAAAACACGTAACAGCATGTTTTAACAAAACTTCGTTTTTTTGCGCAACACGAAACATCATGTTGCCTGTTCGACTGTCTGTTTCCTCAAACTTGGAACTTGCTCTTTGTGCGTGTTGCGTGTTCGATTGGTCCCTATCCAGATAGAAAAAAGTTATCTGTAGATGACAAAAGAAAGGATAAGATGGAAGGGAAGAAAATGGACATAGATCCTGCTGAATATGTGTTTTTGAATAGAGGCCAAGATGAAACATAATTGTACAAGAAAACAGGCAAGTAAAAAGCTCAGAATTTTTCCACATGTTTCCACAGTTTTGAATATTTTGCCACTTTTCCTAAAATGCGTTTTTAGACGTTCAACCAGGAACATGGACAGAGAACACGAAAGCGACAAAAACTGCGTTTTTGGGCTAGAACATGAACCATGAAACACGGAACTTCGAAAAAAAACGCAGCTAATTATAGTACGAATCTACGATTTACGAATGAATTTGGAATTACTCAGTTTTGTTGTGTTTTTGGAATATTGTCGAAAATTAAAACAAAATCTTGTGAAACTACGACAATCGTCAAAAAGAGCGTAAATTGTTGTTTACTTAGTAATATCGCAGATGTGCAAATGGTTAGGTCTCGCTTAGATTAGGCAGGCATTAATAATAGAAATTCAGTTGCTCACTTTATGACAAAAAGGTGTATGGCATCTATTGTAGTGGTAGTCCCTGTAGGACCGCCTGACGGAGACAGTTGTGACTCAGAATAATTTGACCAACAGTTACATGAACGAATAGACATGATCGCTTTTAGAAATGTAAAATTTGTATTAGAGGACTTAAATGCCCAAATTGGCACAAATAGTGATAGATTGTATTTTTTCCTCTGAGGGTAGGGAAGGTTGGGGTCGACCTGGAAGGATTTTTGAAACGTTATATCTTCTAAGTCATTGGTTTTTCTATAGTTCTGTCTTCATCATAAAATGATTATCTGATAAAACTACCTCTCAATTTTTTCAAAAACGTGAATTTTTTTTTCATTTTTTAAGTTGTTCGAAACAACCCCTACTCACGGGGCTAGATTGGACGGCTCTAGTATTGGTTCGGTAATCATCCTAACTTATTTATTTAGAAGTTTTTTCTTCAAATATGTATAAAGTTATAACAAATAAAAAATAATAGGACTTCAGGTATATAAAATGACAATAAAAGGAATCAATGACACCAAATTCACCGTTGTCTGTATGAGGTAAGATTGCAGTCAAAGACTAATCATAGACCAGCTCCTTCTGCGCCTCTCGAGTTTCGTGGGAAAGGAAGTTTCTAAATAATGTCGTCCGAACTAACTTCTGCCTTATCTGGAATCTCTAGAAACTCAAATTTATTTCCAATTTCTCTCATGAAGTAAACAATTAAATTTTTTTGATTAGAAATTTTTTTTGGGTTAACATAAAAATATTCTGAACTACGTTTGATAAAAAAAAAATACTTTGTAATAAAATGTTTTTATCTTTTTGTTGGGGTAAAAAACGACTCGATGTCTTCCACGTCACCGCAATCAAGTAAGCCATCCCTCGAAACGCCTTTGAGATAAAAAAAAATCACTGTTACAACAATTTTCGGTGACAGTCTACGCTTTTTTTCATGGTTTGGCTCACTTTTATTTTCTCGCTTGCTCTGTTTCCTCTTTTCAGGTGTTTTGGTAAGTGCTCGGGTACGTCCCCAATTGCGTGCCTATCATAGGCAGCGTAATAGCGCTGCCTAAGTGAAGAACGATGTGGGCACAATGTATTTTTTCTTCCTCCATACCCGGGCACTTCGTATCGAAGGAGTTGTTGTAGAAACTTTGAAATCGGCTGATTCGATTGGAAATTGGAGTGGCTAGTGCCCTTTTTAATAGTCGAAAGTGATTGGAGGGCAACTAGCCCCCCCACGCCCATCCATCCCCCCAACACAACCAATCAAAATTTTGAGATAGCCATGTTGTTCAGCGTATTTGATTTCCAGATAGAAAATATGTTTTTGAGGAGGACACTCCCCCAGAACCCTCGGGGCAAGGGTTTTAAGTTTTTATAGAAGGTGTTGTCGTAGATACTTCAAATCACGCTAATTCGATTTGAAATTCAAAGAGATAGTGCCCTTGTTAATAGTCGAAAGTGAATGGAGGGCAAATAGCCCCCTCCCCACGCCAATCACTACCCCAAACACATCCAATCAAAATTTTGAGATAGCCATTTTGTTTAACGTAGTTGATTTCCAGACAGAAAATATTTTTTTGAGGTGGATACTCCCCACAACCCTCGGGGCAAGGGTTTTAAGTTTTGCTTTGAGGGCATTCAAGAACGATGTTGGCACAATGTATCATTTATTATTTTTTTTCCTTTAGAGCAGGGCACTTCGTATCGAAGAAGTTGTCGTAGAAACTTCGAACAGGGCTCATTCAATTGGAAATTGGAGTGGCTTGTGCCCTTTTTAATAGTCGAAAGTAATTGGAAGGCAACTAACACCCCTTCCACATCTACCATTTCCCGAAACACATCCAATCAAAATTTTAAAATAGCTAGGTTGTTCAGCGTAGTTGATTTCCAGATAAAAATTATGTTTTGAGGAGGACACTCCCCCACAGCCTTCAGGGTCAGGGTTTTAAGTTATGCCCTGGGGGCATTTAAAGTTTGTATAGATGGCGTTGTCTTAGAAACTTAAAAAAAGGATCATTCAATTATAAATTCAAAGGGCTTGTGCCATTTTTAATAGTCGAATGTGTTTGGCTGGCACCTAACCCCCCCCCCCCGTCACGCCCACCTTTTCCCCAATCACCTCCACTCAAACTTTTGAGATAGCCATTTTATTCAACGTAGTTTCATGTTCTGTAAAAAAGTTCTGTGTGGAGGTCAACCGCCTCAAAGCCCTCAGGCCACGGGTTGTAAGTTATGCCCTGGGGGGATATAAAGTTTTTATATAAAACGTTTTCGTATAAACTTCAAAAAGGGCTCATTCGATTAGAAATTGAAATGGCTAGTGCTCTTTTTAATGGTCGAAAGTAATTGGATGGCATCCAACCCCCCGTCCACGCCAGCATTTCCCGACACACATCCAATCAAACTTTTGATATAGCCATTGTGTTCCACGCAGTTAAAGTTCGGGAAATTATACCAATGAGCAGGACACTCCCCCCACAGTCTTCAGGTCAAGGGTTTTAAGTAATGCCCTGGGAGCATATAAGTTTTTATTGAAATCTTTGTAGTAGAAACTCTAAAAAGGGCTCATTCAATTGGAAATTCAAAGGTCTAGTGCCCTTTTTAATAGTCGAAAGTGATTTGAGGGCAACTAGCCATCCTCTCTCGCCCACCTTTTCCCCAAACACATCCAATCAAAGTTTTAGATATCCATTTTGTTCAGTGTTGTAGATCTCCGAGAGAAATTATGTTTTTGAGGAGGACACTCCCCCACAACCCTCAGGGCAAGGGTTGTAAGTTATGCCCTGGGGGCATATAAGGTTTTTATAGAACGTGTCGTCGTAGGAACTTCAAAAAGGGCTCATTCGCCTGGAAATTGAAATGGCTAGTGCCCTTTTTAATTGTCAAAAGTGATTGGAAGGCAACTAACACCCCTTCCACGCCCACCATTTCCCCAAACATATCCAATCAAATTTTTTAGATGGCCAATTTGTTCCCTGCAGTCTAAAGTTCAGGAAATTATACCATTTAGCAGGACACTCCCCCCCCACAGGCTTCAGGGCCCGGGTTATAAGTTGGTCCCTGGGGGTATAGACGGTTTTATTGAAAACTTTGTTGTAGAAACTTGAAAAAGGGCTCATTCGATGTGAAATTAAAAGGGCTAGTAACAGGGGCGGATCCAAAATTTCTTTTAGGGGGGGAGGGTGCAAAATAGGTTGATCCGAGAAAAAAAATAGGAGGGGGGTGCTCAAAATAGTGTGATCTGGTACAATTGCATTAGGAGCAAGTCTAATTAACGCAAACTTGAGTTAATTAAGTTAATTACACTACTTGAGACTATGTGAGGGGGAGGGGCACGCCCTTTCACCCCCTCTCTGGATCTGCCACTGGCTAGTGCCCTTTTTAATAGTCAAAAGTGATTTGAGGGCAACTATCCCCCCTCTCACGCCCACCTTTTCCCCAAACACATCCAATTAAAATTTTAGATAGCCATTTTATTCAACGTAGTTGAAAGTTTTGGAAATTAGGTCTTTAAGGATGACAACCCATCCGCCCCACCACTAAGCCCTGGGAGCATATAAGGTTTTTATAGAAATCGATGTTGTAAAAACATCAAAAGGGCTCATTCAATTGAAAATTGAAAGGGCTAGTACCCTTTGAATAGTCGATCGTGATTGTAGGGCAGCTAACCCCCCTCTCCCGCCCACCATTTCTCCAAATACAGCCAATCAAAGTTTTGTGATATTCATTTTGTTCAACGTAGTCGAAAGTTCTGGAAATTAGGTCTTTTAGGATGATAACCCCATCAGAGCCCTCAGTGCAAGGGTTGTAAGTTATGTCCTGACGGCATATAAGGTTTTTATAGAAAGTTGTTGTAGAAATTTTAAAACTGTCTCATTGGATTGGAAATCGAAAGTCCCCTTTTTAATAGTCGAATGTGAGTGGAGATTAACTAACCCCCCTCTCATGCCCACCATTTCCCCAAAAACATTCAACCAAATTTTAGGGATAGTCAGTTTGCTCAACGGAGTTGAAAGTTCTAACAATTATTCATTTAAGGATGAGAAACCCCCAGAGTCCAAAGGGCACAGGTTGTAAGTTATGCCCTGGGGGAATATAAAATTTTTAATGACAGAGTTGTAGTAAAAACTTCTAAAGGGGCTCAGCCAATTGGTAATTGAGAGGGCTAGTGCCCTTTTTAATAGTCGAAAGTGATTGGATTGTAATTAACCCCCTCTTACGCCTACCGGTCACCCACTGAAATCTAATAAAATTTTTGATATATCGGTTTTTTTCAACGTAGTTTAAAATTCTTAAAATTAGGTCTTTGAGGCTGACAACTCCCCCCCAGCCCTGAGGGCGAGGGGGGGAAGTTATACCCTGGTGGCAGATAATGTTTTGTTGAAAAAGTTGTTGTATAAACGTCAAAAGGGATCAGTTTATTGAAAATTGACAGGGCTCGTGTCTCTTTAATAGTTCAAAGCGATTGGAAAAATACTAAATCCCCTTTCACGCCCATAATTTTACTACACCTTTCCAATCAACATTTTTGGATAGCCAGTATGTTCAACGTAGTTTAAATTTCTGAATATTATGTTTTAGAGGATGACAACCACCCTCACAGCCCGGAGGGTAAGGGTTGTAATTTATGCCCTGGGGGCATATAAGGTGTTTATAGGAAGGGCTGTCGTAGAAACTCAAAAAGAGCTCACTCGATTGGAAATCGAAAGGCCTAGTGCCCTTTTTAATAGTCGAAAGTGATTGGAAGGCTTGACATTTTTTATAGTACAGATCGACGAGGGGATAATGTATTATTTTTTTGTTGTTTTTGTTGTTTAGACCAGGGCACTTTGTATTGAAGGATTTGTCGTAGGAACTTCGAAAAGGGCTCATTCGATTGAAAATAGAAAGGTATGATGCCCTTTTTAATAGTCGAAAGTCATTGGAGGGAAACTAATCCCACGCCCACCTTCCCATTTGACTTTATGTTTAAAAACTAAATGTTGCCATAAGATTAAATCAAAATGCACCTTATTAATGCTAATTCCCAATAAAGCATCTCAGCAGTATCCCAAGGACGACTGATGGTATTATGTTCAAACTTTCGGGGCTTTTTGTGCTCTTAAAATTTAACCAAATAAAAATAGCGTAAGTGTATTCAAACTATCAAAGAAAGTAAACAGATTTTTTGCGAATGGTATCAAAAGTTGTCCATTTCAGGTCAACTAGAGGAGGTATGAAACTAAATTAAACACTACTATTTGTGTCCAGATTTTTAAAAGGGTGTGTGTTGTTAAAAATTGCTGAAAATTTTTCTCCAGCATACGAATAGCAGGCCAAAGTATAAATTATTCAAAAAACGATAGTATTTAAATTATTATTTTCTTTTTATAAGAAAGGAATATGTAATTATAAAACGAAAATATATTAACTAAAAAAAAAAATTTCCGCGAAATAATTTTTTAAAAGAAAAGTAAAGAGCTCAATTAAACAAAAAATGAGCAAAAATAAAATCAAATAATCTACCAAGCTCGAAACTAACACAAATCAGCATCGATAAATAAATGAAACCCAAAACGAATAGAAATTACAATAAATAACCGAGTCGAACTCAAAACGAACAGAAATTAACATAAGTTGGGCTCAAAACTCCTGTGCCTACCCAAGGCCAGAACATAACTTGCACTTTACTTAAAAAAATATAAATGTTTTTATTTTTATAACTTTAATAAATCAAATAATATTAACATTTTCCAACTTTTTGGGCCCATTCCCCCATTTCTTATGCTTTTTTGAAGTTTATTTTTTTAACATGTTAATTTTATTTCAACTTTTTTACATGTCTTAGAATGAACAAGTACACAATATGAGATAAGTGAGACGTTTATGTATATTAACCATCAAGGACCGCAAGCAAAAATGACACGTGCCACAAAAGACCTCAACCTCCAAGGTCCCCTCTCACCACACTCCCCGGGGCCGACTCCCTTCAGCTTTTTGGGCCCATCCCCCCAGTTTTTATACTTTTTTGAATTTTATTTTTTTAACATGTTAATTTTTTTAAACTTTTTTTATATTTCTTAGAATGAACAATCAAACAATATGTGGTTAGTGAGAAGTTTATTAGCATGAACCATCAAGGACGGCAAGCACCAATGACTCTAGTCACCAAGCACCTCAACCTCCAAGGTACCCTCTCCCCAACCACCCAGGGGCCCCCTCCCCCCAGCTGTTTGGGTCCATCCCCCCATGTTTTATACTTTTTTTTCAAGTTTATTTTTTTTTTTTTTTTTTTTTTTTAACGTGATAAATTTATTTAAATTTATTTTTTTAAATGTCTTATAATGAAAAAAAACATACTTAAATAATAAATATTGGGCGAAAAAGAGTAAGACATGTGAGTTGACTTAGCTTTACTTCATGGCTGTGTTCTGTATAATCTACTTTACTGTGTTCTGTATAATACTTTGGCCCATCCCCCCATTTTTTTATACTTTTTTGTAGTTTTTTTTTTTAACGTGATAATTTTATTTCAACTTTTTGTACATGTCTTAGAATTAACAAGTACACAATATGAGATTAGTGAGATGGTTATGGATTTGAACCATCAAGGACTGCAACCAGCAATTACCCTAGCAACCAAGGACCTCAACCTCCATGGTCCCCTCTCCCCAAACTCCAAGGGACCCCCTCCCTCCAACGGTTTGGGCCCATCCCCCCGGTTTTTATACTTTTTTTCAAGTTTATTTTTTTTTACTTTTTTTTAACATCATAATTTTATTTCGACTTTTTTTTTACATCTCTTACAATGACATAAAACATAATTAAAGACTAAAAAATTAACAATTAAGATATATTTCTTAACGTTTGTAGATGTGTGTTATCTAAAACCTATGGTTTGGCGTGCTTAGCTTACTATTTTCCACTTTTCTGAGCTAGGTTTCATAGCCTGTCGTAGGAGTGTGTTGTCTGAAATCTATGATTTGGGATGTTTGGTTTACTATTTTAGACTTTTCTTAGCTAGGTTTCTTAACCTTTCGTAGGTGTGTGTACTTTTGGGACTTTTCTGAGCTAGATTTTTTGGACATTTCTGAGCTTGATTTCCTAACATTTCGTAGATGTATGTCTGTTTTTATTAATAATGTTTGATTTTGTAATAAAGTTGGGTTCTAATTTTCAGAAACAAGAACATTAATGTTTAAAATACATCTGATTTTATTAATAATATTTGATTTCTTTTAATAATTGAGTACATTTTTGCATATTTTTTAAAATAAAGTTGGGTTTTAGATTTCAGACAAGTTGAAACTAATAAAGATGAAGATGCCAAGAAAAGAATTTTAATAAAGAAATTCAGAACAATCCTTAGAAATCCTTAGAAATCAACTAGTGAGACGATTATGAGTATGAACCATCAAGGACCGTAAGCACCAATGACCCTAACCATCAAGGACCTCAACCTCAAAGGGTCCCCTCTCCCAACCTCCAATGGGCCCCCTCCCTCCAACTTTTTGAGCCCATCCCCCCAGTTTCTTATACCTTTTGAAGTTTATTTTTTAGACCTTTTTTTTAACATGATAATTTTACTTCAACTTTTTTTTACATGTCTTAGAATGACATAAAACATACTTAAAGCAAAAACAATTCACATTTAAGCTATATTTCTTAACGTTTGTAGATGTGTGTTGTCTGAAACCTATGATTTGGCGTGCTGGGTTTACTATTTCGCAATTTTCTGACCTAGGTTTCTTAGCCTGTTTAATTACACCAAGTAAATATTTTTCAAAAGGCTTTATTATATTATTTCAGAACAAGCTCTTTTCTTAATATTCCTCCTAAACCTGTTTTACAAGTTGAAGTCATCATCTTTTTTCACTCCCAACATTACTTTACGACTTTTTGCATACCCCAACACCAAGCAATACTTGTCAAAAGGCTTTATTATATTATTCCAGAACAACTTATTTTCTTAATATTCCTCCTAAACCTGTTTTACAAGTTAAAGTACTCATCTTTTTTCAGTCCCAACATTACTTTACGACTTTTTGCATACCCCAACACCAAGAAACACTTTTTAAAAGTCTTTATTATATTAGTACAGTACAATTTATATTAATATTAATCATCACATTGTTGTATAATTTGAATTAATCCAATTTTTTCAATCCCAACAGGAATTTACTACTTTTTTAACACCCCAACACAAAGAAATACATTTCAAAAGACTTTTTTATATCATTTAATAACAAGTTTTTTTTCTTAATATTCCTCATAAACCGGTTTTAAATGTTGATGTCATAATCTTTTTCAGTCCCAACATTAATTTACGACTTTTTGCATAACCCACCACCAAGCACAACATTTAACAATGACGGATTATTATATTTAATAACTAGAAATTTTCTGAATATTACTACCCGGACCATTTTAAAATATGAAGTGCTAAACATTTTTAATTCTCAGAATTACGTTATGAACTTTTGAATGCCCCAAAGCAGAGCAAAAACATTAAAAAACCCTTTATTAGAAAATTTAATAACGAGTTCTTTTCTTAATATTACTCATAAAACTTTTTTACAATTTTAAGTGCTCATCTGTATTTACTTACAAAATTAACTTAGGACTGTTTCCATAAACCAACACCGTGCAATAGTCTCAGAACGGCTTTATTATATTATTTCAGATAAAGCTCTTTTCTTAACTTTGCTCCCCGTCCTTTCTTAAAACCTGATGCACTAACCTTTTTTCATTCCTACATTGGATTTGCGACTCTTTTAGTACCCCAACACAAAGCAATACTTTTCAAAAGGCTTTATTATATTATTTCAGAACAAGTTCTCTTAACATTCCTCCTAAACCCATTTTACAAGTAAAAGTACTTATCCTTTTCTCTCCCAACATTACTTTACGACTTTTTGAATACCCCAACACCAAGCAATACTTTTCAAGAGGCTTTATGATAGTATTTCAGAACAAGTTCTTTTGTTAATATTTCTACAAGGCACAATTTATATTATATAGTGCTCATCATTTTTCACTCTAAGCATTGCATTATAACTTTCTGAATGACCCACCGGCGAGCAAATACATTTCAAACGGTGTTATTGGAATATTTTATGAAAATTTCTTTTCGTAATTTTACTCCTTAGCCTATATTGAAGGTTAAATTCCTCATCTTTTTTTCATTCCCAATATTACATTACGCCTTTTTGCATACCCAACACCAAGCAATACTTTTCAAAAGTATTTATAAGAAGTACTCATTTTTTTCACTCCCAACATTACTTTACGACTTTTTGCATATCCCAACACCAAGCAAAAATGTTAGTAAGCCTTTCTTATTTTATTTCTGAACAATTTCTATTTTTAATCTTCCTACTATAACCCTATTACAAGATGACGTACTTATCTTTTTTCATTTTCAACAACAATTTACGACTTTTTCCATACCCCAACACCAAACAAATACTTTTCAAAATGCTTTATTATATTATTTCAGAACAAGTTCTTTTCGTGATATTCCTCCTAAACCTGTTTATAAGTTGAATTACTCATCTTTTTTCCCTCCTAACATTACCTTTCGACTTTTTGCATACCCCAACACCAAGCAATAGTTTTCAAACAGCTTTATAATATTATTTCAGAACAAGTTCTTTTCTTAATATTCCTCCTAAACCTGTTTTAAAAGCTAAAGTACTCATCTTTTTTCACTCCCAACATTACTTTACGACTTTTTGCATATCCCAACACCAAGAAATACTTTTCAATAGGCTTTATTATATTATTTCAGAACAAGTTTTCTTAATATTCCTCATAAACCCATTTTACAAGATGAAGTGCTCATCCTTTTCACTCCTAACAATACTTTACGACTTTTTGCATACCACAACGCAAAGCAATACTTTTCAAAAGGCTTTATTATATTATTTCAGAACAAGTTCTCTTAATATTCCTCCTAAACCCATTTCACAAGTAAAAGTACTCATCCTTTTATCTCCCAACATTACTTTACGACTTTTTGAATACCCCAACACCGAGCAATACTTTTCAAGAGGCTTTATGATAGTATTTCAGAACAAGTTCATTTCTTAATATTCCTCCTAAACCCATTTTAAAAGTTGAAGTACTCATCTTTTTTCACTCCCAACAATACTTTACGACTTTTTGCATACCCTAACACCAAGCAAATACTTTTCAAAAGGCTTTATTATATTATTTCAGAACAAGTTCTTTTCGAAATATTAATCATAAGCCAGTTTTAAAAGTTAGAGTACTCATCTTTTTTCAATCCCAATGTTACTTTACGCCTTTTTGCATACCCCAACACCAAGCAATACTTTTCAAAAGGCTTTATAAGAAGTACTCATCTTTTTCACTCCCAACATTACGACTTTTTGCATACCCCAACACCAAGCAATACTTTTCAAAAGGTTTTATAATATTATTTCAGAACAAGTTCTTTTCTTAATATTCCTCCTAAACCCATTTTACAAGTTGAACTACTAATCTTTTTTCACTCCCAACATTACTTTACTACTTTTTGCATACCTCAACACCATGAAATACTTTTCAAAAGGCTTTATAATATTATTTCAGAACAAGTTCTTTTCTTAATATTCCTCCTAAACCCATTTTGCAAGTTGAAGTACTCATCTTTTTTCACTCCCAAAAATACTTTACGACCTTTTGTATACCACAACACCAAGCAATAATTTTCAAAAGGCTTTATTATATTTTTTCAGAAAAAGATCTTTTCTTAATATTTCTCCTAAACCCGTTTAATAAACTGAATTACACATCTTTTTTCACTCCCAACATTACTTTACAACTTTTTGCATACCCTTTTGCATACTTTTTGCATAATATTACTCCTAAACCCGTTTTACAAGTTGAAGTACTCATCTTTTTTAATCCCAACTTTACATTACGACTTTTTGCATACCCCATCACCAAGCAATACTTTTCAAGAGGCTTTATTATATCATTTCAGAACAAAATATTTTTTTGACATTCCTCCAAAACCGGTTTTACAAGTTGAAGTACTCATCTTTTTTCACTCCCAACATTACTTTATTACTTTTTGCATACCCCAACATCAAGCAATATATTTCAAAAGGCTTAATTATATTATTTCAGAACAAGTACTTTTCTTACTTGTTCACACTTTCAGGTCTTTTTTAGACTTTTGGTGTTGGGGTATGTAAGAAGTCGAAAAGTAATGTTGGGAGTGAAAAACATGAGTACTTCAACTTGTAACACGGGTTTAGGAGGAATGTTAAGAAAATAAGTTGTTCTGAAATAATATAATGAAGCCTTTTGAAATGTATTGCTTGGTGTTGGGGTATGGAAAAAGTCGTAAAGTAATGTTGGGAGTGAAAAAGATGTTGTACTTCAACTTATAAAACGGGTTTAGGAGAAATATTAAGAAAAGAACTTGTTCTGAAATAATATCATAAAGCCTCTTGAAAAGTATTGCTTGGTGTTGGGGTATTCAAAAAGTTAGAGTGAAAAAGATAGACTTACTTTAAATGGTTTAGGAGGAATTTAGAGAACTGTTCTGATAATATAATAAAGCCTTTTAAAGTATTGCTTGTGTTGAGTATGAAAAAGTCGTAATGTTGGGGGAAAAGATACTTCAACTTGTAAAATGGGTATAGGAGGAATATTAAGAAAAGAAGTTGTTCTGAAATAAAATAATAAAGGCCTTCGAAGATAATTGCATTGAGTTGGACCATGCAAACAGTCTTAGTGTATTTTTTAGAGTGAAAAAAGATGTGCACCTTAAATTTCAAGAAGGGGCTGTAGCACAACTTTGAAAATAAGTGTTTCTTGAATAGTAAAATAAAGCCTTTTGATATTTATCGAACGTTGCTGAGGTTCGCCAAAATTCGTAGAGTCTTAGTGGGAATGAAAAAAGATGAGTGAATTCAACTTGTAAAATGGGTTTAGGAGGAATATTAAGAAAAGAAATTATTCTGAAATAATATTATAAAGTCTTTTGAAAAGTATTGCTTGGTGTTGGGGTATGCAAAAAGTCGTAAAGTAATGTTGGGAGTGAAAAAAAGATGAGTACTACAACTTGTAAAACAGGTTTAGGAGGAATATGACGAAAAGAAATTGTTCTGAAATAATATAATAAAGTCTTTTGAAAAGTGTTTGCTTGGTGTTAGGGCATGCAAAAAGTCGTAAAGTAGCGTTGGGAGTGAAAAAAGATGAGTACTTAAACTTGTAAAACGGGTTTAGGAGGAATTTTAAGAAAAGATTTTGTTCCGAAATAATATAATAAAGCCTTTTGAAAAGTATTACTTTGTGTTGGGGTATTCAAAAGTCGTAAAGTAATGTTGGGAGTGAAAAGGATGAGTACTTCAACTTGTAAAAAGGGTTTATGAGGAATATTAAGAAAACTTGTTCTGAAATAATATAATAAAGCCTATTGAAAAGTATTTCTTGGTGTTGGGATATGCAAAAAGTCGTAAAGTAATGTTGGGAGTGAAAAAAGATGAGTACTTTAGCTTTAAAAATAGGTTTAGGAGGAATATTAAGAAAACAAATTGTTCTGAAATAATATAATAAAGCCTTTTGAAAAGTATTGCTTGGTGTTGGGGTATGCAAAAAAGTCGTAAAGTAATGTTGGGAGTGAAAACAGATGAGTACTTCAACTTGTAAAATAGGTTTAGGAGGAATATTAAGAAAATAAATTGTTCTGAACTAATATAATAAAGCCTTTTGAAAAATATTTACTGGGTGTTGGGGTATGCAAATAAAATCGCATTCATTTTAAACATTGGTGCTCTTATTTCTTAAAAATAAAACACGACATTATTAAAAAAAAATCAAATATTATTAATTGAGTCAAATGTACTTTAAACGTGGGTGGTCTTATTTCCGGCAATTAAAACCCAACTTTATCGACATATCAAATATTAAGAATAAAATCATACGTATTTTAAACGTGAATATTCGTATTTCATTAAACTAAAACCCAACTTTATTAAAAAAACAAATGTTATTAATAAAATAAGATATATTTTAAACTGGAATGCTCATATTTCTGAAAACTAAAACCCAACTTTATTTGAAAAATATGCAAAATTGTACCCAATTATTAAAAGAAATCAAATATTATTAATAAAATCAGATGTATTTGAAACAAGGGTATTCTTATTTCTGAAAATTAAAACAAAACTTTATTATAAAATCAAATAATATTAATAAAACCAGACATACGCCTACGAGAGGTTAGGAAATATAGCTAGGAAAAGTCAGAAATAACAAACTAGACATCCCTAATCATTAGTCTCATGCAACACACATCTACGAAGGGTTAAGAAACCTAGCTAAGAAAAGTCTAAAATAGTAAAACAAACATCCCAAATCATAGATTTCAGGCAACACACACCTACGACAGGCTAAGAAACCTAGGTCAGAAAAGTGCGAAATAGTAAACCCAGCACGTCAAATCATAGATTTCAGACAACACATATCTACAAACATTGAGAAATTTAGTTTAAATGTGAATTATTTATGCTTTAAGTATGTTTTATGTCATTCTAAGACATGTCAAAAAAAGTTGAAATAAAATTATCATGTTAAAATAATGTTAAAAAAAATTAACTTCAAAAAGTATAAAAAAATTGGGGGATGAGCCAAAAAAGTTGGAAGGAGGGGCCCCTTTGGGGTTGGGGAGAGGGGACCCTTTGAGGTTGAGGTCCTTGATGGTTAGGGTCATTGGTGCTTACGGTCATTGATTGTTCATGCTCATAATCGTCTCACTAGTTGATTTCTAAGGATTTTTAAGGATTATTCTGAATTTCTTGATTAAAATTCTTTCTTGGGATCTACATCTTTATTAGTATCAACTTTTCTGAAAACTAAAACCCAACTTTATTTAAAAAAAATACAAAAAAGTACCCAATTATTAAAAGAAATCAAATATTATTAATAGAATCAGATGTATTTTAAACACTAATGTTCTTATTTCTGAAAATTAGAACCCAACTTTATTAGAAAATCAAATATTATTAATAAAAACAGACAATACACCAACGAAATGTTAGGAAATCAAGCTCAGAAATGTCCAAAATAGTATACTAGATATCCCAAATCATGAGTTTCATGCAACACACACCTACGAAAGATTAAGAAACCTAGCTAAGAAAAGTCTAAAATAGTAAACCAAACATCCCAAATCATAGATTTCAGACAACACACACCTACGCCTGTCTTAGAAAACCTAGATCAGAAAAGTTGGAAATAGTTAATTAAAAACCCAATACGATAGTTTTTAGACAACATAAATCCACCTACGTTGAGAAAACAATCTCAAGTGTTAGTTTTTTATAATTTCAGTATGCTTTATGTCATTCTAAGACATGTAAAAAAAAGTTGAAATAAAATTATCATGTTAAAAAAATTAAAAAAAAAACTTCAAAAAAAGGTATAAGACAGTAGGGGGATGGGCCCAAAAACTTGGATGGAGGGGGTCCCTTGGAGGTTGGGGATAGAAGACCTTAGAGGTTGAGGTCCTTGGTGGCTAGGGTCATTGCTGGTTGCGGTCCTTGATGGTTCAAATCCATATCCATCTCACTAATCCCATATTGTGTACTTGTTCATTCTAAGACATGTAAAACAAGTTGAAATAAGATTATCATGTTAAAAAAATAAACTTCAAAAAAGTATAAAAAAAAATGCGGGGATGGGCTCAAGTATTATACAGAACACAGCCAAGTGTATTATACAGAACACAGCCAATGGTAGATTATACAGAACACAGCCATAAAGTAAAGCTAAGTCAACTCACATGTCTTAATCTTTTTCGCCGAATATTTATGCTTTAAGTATGTTTTATTTCATTCTAAGACATTTAAAAAAAGAAATTGAAATAAATTCATCACTTTAAAAATAAAAAAAAAAAGTTAAAAAAAGTATAAGAACTGGGGTTATGGGCCCAAACCTGGGTAGGGAGGGGCCCCGGGGAAGGTGAGGCTGTGAGACCTTTGAGGTTGTGGTCCTTTGTGGATTGGGTCATTTTTGCTTGCGATCTTTCATTGCTCAAATACACAATAGTCTAACAAATCAATTATAGTGTATTTGTTAATTCTGACATGAAAAAAAGTTTAAAATATTTTATACTGTTAAAAAAAATAAACTTCAAAAAAGTATAAGAAATGGGGGGATGGAGCCCCACAGTTGAAGACAGGGGCCCCTGGGAGATAGGGGATCGGGGACCTTGGAGGCGGTGCTACTTGGTGGTTTGGATCATTGTTGGTTAAGGTCATTGATGTTCAAATCCATAATCGTCTGACTAATCCCATATCGTGTACTTGTTCATTCTAAGAAATGAAAAAATTTGAAAAAACATTATCATGTTAAAAAAAAAAACTTCAAAAAATCATAAAAAAGTGGGGGAATGGGCCCAAAATTTTGGAGAGAGGGAGTCTCGTGTGGAGTGGGGATAGGGTACCTTGAGGTTGTGGTCATTGGTGGCTAGGGACATAGTTGCTTGCGGTCCTTGATGTATCAAATCAATAAAAGTTTCAATAATCACATATTGTTTAATTGTTCATTATAAGACAATTAAAAAGTTTAAAAAAAATTACATTTTTAAAATAATGAACTTTCAAAACGTAAAAACCGCGGGGGGATGGGCACCCCAAGTCGGCGGACGAGGGCCCCTTGGAGGTTGGGGAGAGGGGACCTTGAGGTTGAGGTCCTTGGTGGCTAGGGTCATCGCTGGTTGCGAGAAATAGCGACCAAAGCCGAGAAGTAAAGCTACGTCAAGTCACATGTCTCAAACTGTTTCACCCCAAATAATCCCCTAAAATGTCGATTAATCTATGACGTTTCCTTTGTTCTGGCAACTGTGCACAGATACATTTAAATTCCAATGAAGCTTTCCAAATTTATAAACATTTCCCTTGGAGAAATTGTGTCAAACAGATATCTTGAATGTTCACGAGGTGAAATTGTTAAAAACAAATATCTTGTTTCGTTAGTATTTCTAACAATATAAAAGAATGTTCACGGGGTGAAAATGTGTCATAGCAGATAAGTTTCGACAACATCCTGTTACTTAAATTCATGGTAAATTCATTGGAGGTCAAGTGATGTCACCTTGTTCGCCCAGTATTTCTGGCTCTGTGATTGGTTTAGAAAGAGGATTTGGTTTTGTTCGTCCACGGATTATAGGCCTCTGATTGGCTGTGATGTCACTTCGCTTAGTATCTTCTGTTGCATCTCTACTAATAAGGAAGGAACGTAAAGAGCGTTATTGCACTACTCTTGCAATAGCTAATAAGCTGTGGATCCAAATGACTCTCGTGATTATCCAGAAGTAGAAGAATAGGGTACGTTACGTCTGGTTTCGTATGTTTCACAAAATGCTTAGCATATTCAAGGATAGTGGTAGATCCAGGGGAGGGGGCACCCCCCTCCCCTCTAACGTAGTCTAAAGTAGTGTAATTTACTTAATTGACGCAAGTTTGCGTTAATTAAACTTGTTCCTAACGCAAGTTTATTGGATCAAACTATTTTGTGCCCCCCCCCTTAAAAAAATCCTAGATCCGCGCTTGTTCAAGGAAGGTGTTACCGTTGACCCTTACACTTGCGCTTTTGGTGAACATAGGCACCCAGAGGCAGAATTTTCGGGGGGGGGGGGGCTTACCTGGTCTAAGCAACACTTTAAATGCCGTATAATAGAAATCTCAAAACAAAATATCCTAAGTAAAGAGCGATGTGGTCACAACATTTTTTTTTTTAGATCAGGGCACTTCTTATAAGAAGAAATGTCATAGAGCCTTCAAAAAGAGCTCATAGAGGGCAACCAGCCACCCCCCCCCACGGTATTTATTTCCCCAGACACATCCAATCGAAATTTTGAGATAGCCATCTTATTCTGCGTAGTTTAAAGGTCCGCTAATTATGGCTTTGAGCTTGACACCCCCTCCCACACACACACAACCCTCAGGGCAAAGGTTGTAAGTTATGCCCTGGGGGAATATAAGGTTTTTTATAGAAAGTGTGGTCGTATAAACCTCGGAGGGGGCTCACTTGATTCGTAATCAGAAATTATATTAGGTTTTTTAACAGTCAAAGTGATTGGAGGTAAACCAGCCCCCCCCCTACACCAATCATTTCCCCAAACACATTCAATCAGAATTTTTTAGACAGCCATCTTATTCTGCGCAGTTTAAAGGCCTGGTAATTATGACTTTGAGGATGACACCCCCCCCCACAACCCTCAGGGCAAGGGTTGTTAGTTTTGCCCTGGGGCGATATAAGTTTTTTTATAGAAAGGGTGGTCGTATAAACCTCGGAGGGGGCTCATTTTATTCGTAATAAGAAGTTCTACTAGCCTTTTTAACAGTCAAAAGTTACATGAGGTAAACCAGCTGCCCCCCCCCCCATCCTACACATCCAAATCCGAATTACTACACAAACACATCCAATCAGAATTTTTGAGATAGCCATTTTGTTCAACGTAGTTCAAAGGTCCAGAAATTATGTCTTTGAGGATGAACCCCCCCCCCCCATGGCCCTCAGGGCAAGGGATGTAAGTTAAGCCCTGGGGGCATATAAGGTTTTTATAGAAATGGTGATGGTAAAACTTCGGAGAGGGCTCATTCGATTGGTAAGATGGTATGCAAGTAGAATTCATAGAGCTGTTGAATGCCTGCTACAAGCAGTGCAAATCGACAGTAAGAGTGCTGGGCGAAGAAACTGAGCCCTTCAATGTCGAAAGTGGTGTAAAACAGGGGTGCATATTGTCCCCTGTTTTGTTTCACAACTGTATAGACTGGATTCTAGAGAGTGCACTCAAGAGTTATGATGGTGTTGTTATGAGATTGGGCATTAACGTGTCTGACCTGGACTACGCGGACGACATCAACGCTCTTGCTGCTGATCCAGCAACTGCCCAAGCAATGTTAAATGAAATAGCACATTTCTCAGCTACTGGGTATGAAAATCAACACGGCCAAAACTAAAGTCATGGACCTAAACTAGCACTCGGATTATCAGCTTGTGCTTTACGGACAAGAATTGGAAAAAGTCGACAGCTTCACCTATCTTGGCTCAATAATAGACTCTCATGGAGGCTGTGACCTTGACGTACAGAACAGAATCAACAAAGCCCAAGCCATCTTCTCACAACTCCGCCGCCATCTGTGGATCCGGCGTTAGATCAGCATGAAGACAAAACTTTCTGTTTATAAAGCGGCTGTTAGATCTGTTCTCTTCTATGCAGTCGAAACTTCGCCACTGAAGGCGCTTCATCTCCATGATTTGGAAGTCTTTGACCACCGCTGTCTGCGAAAAATCCTGAGGATTCGATACTCCGATAGAATCTCAAATGTTGATGTGCGCCACCGCTGCTGTGACATCGAACCCGCCACCATGATTGGCAAACAGAGAAGACTGTGTTGGCTTGGTCATGTCCCTAGAAGACCCAATGACCACATCATAAAGCAAGTGCTTCTAGCTGTCCCATTGCCAGATTGGTGCAGGCAACCTGCTGGTCAATTTAAGATTTATTGGACAAATGCCAAAAACGGCTTTGATCCCAGTGGTGGATTTCGAAAGTTTGGCAGAAAGTGGGAGAGCTGCTGGCTCCGGTTTGCTGAAGAGCTGGCACAAGATCGTGACAAATGGGAGTCAATCATACGTAAGCTTCTAGATGCCGGGTGAGGCATCCGCGTCTGGTCCCGCAACAAGTACAAGTAAGTACATTGGATTGGTAATGAGAAGTTATACTGCTCTTTTTAAGAGTCAAAGTGGCTAGAGGGCAAATACCCCTCCCCCCACGCACAAGCACACACATATAAACGTCGTATTTTCCCGAAACACATCTGATAGAAAGTTTAAGATGGCCCGTTGTTGTCGTAGAAACTTCGTAAAGGGCTCATTCGGTTGGATATTGAAAGGTGCCCTCTTTATTAGTCAAATGTGATTGGAGGGCAACTACCCCCCCCCCCCGCCCATCATTTTCCCAGGCACTTCCAATAAAATTTTTGAAATGGTTATTTTGTTTGACGTAGTTTAAAAGTCCAAAAATTATGTCTTTGAGGATGAGAACCTCCCTACAGTCCTCAGAGCAAGGGTTGTAAGTTATGCCCCGAGGGCATATTAGGTTTTTATGGAAACGGTAGTCGTATAGACTTCAATGGGGGCTCATTGGATTGGAAATCGGAAGTTTAAGTGCCATTTTTAAGAGTCGAATTTATCGGAAGGCAGCTATGTCCCCTCCCCACGTCATTTTTCCCTAAATGCACCCGATAAAAATTTTGAGATAGCCATTTGTTCAAAAATAGTCCAAAAATCTCATAACATGGCATTTGAGGATGACACAACCCCCCAGAGTATGGGGGTAAGGGTTGTAAGCTGTACCTCGGAGACATGTAAGGTTTTTATGAAGGGCTGGTCTTGTGAACATTAGAGGAGGCTCATTTGATTGGAAATATATAGTCCTAGTTCTATTTTAAGAGTCAAGCATGATGGAGAGAAAAAAGACCACCCCCACCCAGATATCCACCATTACCCCAAATCAATAGAAAGAAAATTTTAGATATCCAATTTTTAAACAAAAGTACAAAGAGAATATAACAATGTCTTCAGTAATCAAATAAAAGAAATATTCAAGGCGGACGCTGAACTAAATCAAAACAAACTATGAGCATGTGGACTTTCGAAAAGATGACAAAGTAATATCTCAAGAACAACATATATTATTAAGTTAGACCTTAAGAGTAAGCTGTAAGGGATTTTAAACTAGGCAGAAGGCACTATGTGTATACTTTTAATACTACCGCTACAGTTACTGTAACTAATGACGCTAAGAGTATTAAGGTGAAACTTTTAGGAAGGGGGAGTTCCAATTAAACGAAAAAACTGTATACATGCAGGTTTTCAAAAAGGCATATAAGCAATATCATAGGCAGCACCACTCTATAATAGCTAGAAATATCACCAAAACATTTAAAGAAGCTACTTCGATTCAAAATCAAAAGTTCAAGTGTCTTTTCTAAGAGTAAACTGAGATTAGAGGGCAATCAGCCCGTCTCTCGTCAAAATAAACAACTATTTTTTTCAGCATAGTAGAACGATCCAGCAGCTATGTCTTTAGAGATATTGGGCATGGCAACCCCCCAAATTTTTGAAACCGGCCCATATTGCTACATAAATAAATACTGATTTAAAAAAAAAAAAAACGGCTTTGCGTTTGGGTTTGAAAACAGGAATCTACATAAATTTATCGATCACGGCTGGGGGTATTAAGTTGAAGCTTTCGGGGCTACTACTATTACTACTTTTGCTCTTACAGTTTAAATAAATAAATAGAGTGTAAGTGTATCCAGGTTGTCAAAGAGCATAGATAGAATCTTATCTGAATGATGTTAAGTTTTTTTTTCATGTAACTTGAGAAGGTATAAATTAAATAAAAAAATACTATTTGTGTCAGGATAAAAAATTGTTGAAAAAGTTTCTCTCAGCTTACAAATAGCAAGCCAAACTATGGATTCTTATAGAAAAAAAAACCCGAAAAGATATAATTATTTTCATGAAAATGACTATTTCAATAAAAAACGAACAGAAATTAATTTTTAAAAACTTTTTCCACAAAACATGTTTTTGAAAGAAAAGTAAAGAGCGCAATTAAGCAAAAAATGGCCAAAAATGAAGTCAAGTAATCGTCCAAGTGCAAGACTACCACAAATCACTATCAATAAATAAATGAAGCTCAAAACGAACAGAAATTAGAATAAATAGCCGAGTCAAACTCGAAACGAGCAAAAATCAAAATTAATAGGGCTGATAACCCCAATGAGATTTACTCAATCTCAATACTCAAGATCAGAACATAATTTACGCTTTACTGAAAACAAAATACGTTCAAATTTTTCACTTTTTTTACAGAAAAATATATACAGAAAAATTTAGACTTTAAGGAATAAATATCCGTATAGGTATATTAAACTGACAAACCAAGGTCATTTTTTTTTTTTTTTTTTTTTTTTTTTTTTTTTTTTTTTGTAAAGCCTAAGTTATGTTCTGGTCTTGAGAAAGCATGGAATTGCCAGCCTTAGTAATGTTAATTTTTGCTCGTTTTGAGTTTTACTTGGCTATTTATTGTAATTTCTGTTCGTTTTGAGTTTCATTTATTTTTTGGCAGTGATTTGGGGTAGTTTTACGCTTGGAAGATTATTTGACTTTATTTCTGCCCATTTTTGGCTTAAAAGCTCTACTTCTCTTTGAAAAACTTATTTTGTGGAATTAATGGAATTATTTTTTTTTAATTAATACAAATATAAGCCACCGTCATTCAGCCAGGGGGGATGGGTGTCCATGCTGGCGAACCCCCGCTTAGCGTACGAACTTGGTAGTCGAATCGCAGGAAGATATACACCAGGGGCATTGTGGCACCAGACGCACCTCAAAAGCAGACTATTGTCATGTTTTGATCACATTCAGCACAGGTAGTTAGTTTAACTTCACTGAACATGATCAGAGCCACAATTTTAAGTAGAGGCAGGTCGGTCGAGACCCACATCTCATGAAAATTTCACATTTCGTCAGACGTGAGCTTTCCCTTGAAACGTGAATTGACTTTAAGTGATAAATCCTTACACCTCTTTAAAAATGAGGTTATCCAGTCTTTTGATGTCATTCGTTTTTTTTTAACCAATTTAGGGGGAGTAAGAACAGAGTTTGCGTTCGGGACGGAAAACGCAAGCTCTTCGGCTTCATAGGTTGTTAGACTGTACCAGTATCTTTGAGAATTTGCTAATAAGAAAAAAATTATTCCTTATGAGGATGAAAATGGGTTTCTGAAACTTTTTTTTTTTAGTTTTTGTTTACTACCTGGACTGAGAGGGGAGTCTATAAACGGGAGCGGGGGGGGTGTAAACCTTCAGCTAGGGATTTTGACCATGGAGTTCCTCATTATGCGTCCCATTCTTCTCACTCCAGAAGGTGCCACATGACATTTTATGATGGAGTAATTAAAATGAACTTACAAAAGGCACGTAGAAAGAGGCAGCTGGGGCACTAATCATCTTTCTACGGCTGCTATCAATGGCGGTATTAAAAAAAAAAAAAAAAAAAAAAAAAAATATCAATGAGACATACTGACTTTGCCAAACAGCGAGTGTGACGTTCTAAATTTATCGTCTCTTTTTACATTCGGTACTTTCCCATTATCAGGGCCGCTCGGCTTAAACACTATAGATTGGCAATGAGGAAACCCGTTGTGTGACGTCTTATCTGTTGCAGAGCAGGCAATGATAGTAAGGTTTTCATTGC